>NC_137803.1:50336617-50341617 GCF_963383645.1 Muscardinus avellanarius | reverse complement strand
TACAGGTGTGCGCCATCATACCCAGCTAGTAGTTTTAAAGCAAAGGGAATAAGACAGCCAATCGCAATATGCTAATAAAGTCCTGATAAACTTTCATTGGTTTCCCTCCACATGTATGAGTCACTTAGATTGCAATCGTAAAACACTTTAGTGTCTTAATAAGGCCTTTTCTGAGAGAAACTTAAAATATGTCTCTATTTATTTTTTTTATTTTTTTATTTTTGGTGGTACTGGGGTTCCTGGAAGCCCTTCTACCTCCGGGCTACACTCCCAGACCTATTTTTTATACTTTTTTATTTGGAAACAGGGTCTCATAAGCCAGCGCGCGCGGCTGGCTTCGAACCTGCGCGATCCTCCTGTCTCTGCCTCCCAAGCGCGGGGATTACAAGCGTGCGCCACCACGCCCGGCAAAATATGTCTCTATTTAACCACATTATTAATGAGACAGCAAACACTGATTAGGGTGCAATCTTTCCCAATGAATATTATTTCGATTTTGAAGCTCTAACAAGAGTTCACAGTTGATAAAACAGGTACTATCTCAGTTAAGATGCAGAGGTTAATAGAAGCTGTTTGCTCCCCCCCCCAAAAAAAAAAACTTAGTTATCTAATTTTTTTTTTTTTTTTTTTTTTTTGCGGATCTGGGGATGGAACCCAGAGGGATTTGACCTCCAAGCTACACCCCCTGCCCTATTTTTTTTTTAATTATTTATTTTGAAACCAGGTCTCATTGAGTTGCAGAGGGTCTCACTAAGTAGCTGAGGCTGTCCGCGAACCGTGATCCTCCAGGTCTCAGCCTCCCGAATGCTGGGATTACAAGCCTGTGCCACCACACCTGGCTTACTTATCTCATTTAATCACAGCGATCAGAGGTGGCATTCAATGCCTAAGTCACAAAACCCTCTTCCTGGCTGCTGTCATCACCGTGATTAGGAAATCTTCCCTAACCTGAAATGCCAGAACTAATGACCAGATTTCATATGACTTCATAAATATTTTAATAATAGACTTAGAACATCTCATTCCCTATTCTGATTGGTGGAAAATCAATTGCACTGTGCTTGGAAATGACTTGACTTTCCATTAGAGTTTTTCCTAATTACAGCCAAACACATCATCTCTGTCTGTCAGTGGAGCCAGACTGCAAAGCAAAGTTATTTTTAATATAAATTTTAGTTCTTGCAAACTCTTACCCACAGCCATTCTTCTTGCCTCCTAAATCAGTTTTGTCTACACTACACGATGAGTTCGTGGGTCCACACTCCCTCTGGTTTCAAATGACAAAGCTTAACACAGGCATTGTTAACTAACTATAATGACTCTTAGTTGATTAATGCTTTGGTGACACCCAATATGATCTTATGTCCACTATTAAATCTCAGCCCTGTAATATAATTTAGTGTTCCAAGATTTTATAAAGGAAATAAAATTGGATTTGAAGGCCATTCACATTTTTAAAGGTAAGACTGATTATACAATTCAAGCCTATTTTTCCCTTGGAGTTTCGAGGAATTAATTTTCCACTAACATCTACTAGGGGCTGTACTTTGGCATTTATGCTTGTGAGTTAGGAAGATTGTTTTGTCTCCAAATAAGTCATCTTACTATCACTGGGTTTCTTTTGTTGAGACATTCTGATTCCTATATTAAAAAGTCAGAGGCATGAAAATATACCTAGAGAGTGGACCAAAAATTTAAAAAAAAAACAGGAAGAGAAAGGTTGTGGCATCTTGTTTATATGATATTTCTCTAGTTTGAGCAGACACCTTGAAAGAACTGCACTCAGAACCATGCTGCAGAATTTACATGTATTTCAAAACGTTTGATTTTCTTGTTGATGAATCAGAATCGGATAAATGAGGGTTACAAACCAAACGACAAAAAGCCTAAGGAGTGAGTTGCTATGAGTAACTAAATTCTGCTCACCTCACACACATTCCAAATTAGAGACCATGGCAGCACTGAAGACTTGCTCTCATAGCAGCTCAGCCTCTTTGACTGAATTCTCTCTTGTACAAAAAGTGTGCCAGTCTTTGACTGCCAAAATCAATTAGCCACATTCATTATGCCTCTATTTATTAATGTTATATACTTTATACATATATTGGTGGGACACAAGAAAGTTATAAAATATCAGATATGTGCTATGATTAGAATCAGAGCAGTAACGGGAAAGATCTTTAGTCTCCAACTGTTTACAAAACCACTATAAAGATTAGATTAGAGGTGACAGATTTATAATTTTTTCCTAAATGTAATCCTTACTAGTTCAGATTTTGCAATAGAAAAAGTATGTGATTGGTTACAGGTTATTGGCTCCAACTGTTAAATTCATGAGAATATTGTGCTTTCGCCTCCTGAAATCCAAATACACAGTATAATCTTCACAGATGCAATTTTAATCTGTATTGCACTGTTATAATAAAATGGGGCAACATAAGGCTCTTTACTGATATAGGGTTCAGAGTTAATTCAGTGATGTTAAGAATGACTGACTGGTATTAGAAATCAGCAAATAATTAAACCTTATGCTGAACTGAAGGAAGAACAACGTTGCCATTCTGAAAGGGCAAATTTTGATGAAATTTACTGTCAAGCTGCCACTCTTAAACTTTTCACATGAAATAAAAACTATTATTTGCCTCCGTGCAACAAATAGCATTATATTCTTTATTTCCCCTCAACTGCTACAGTATGGAAGTTGACGTATACCATATGATGTAATTTCTGTAGTGTGCTTTTTGTGGAGAGGGGATAGGAGGAGCAGGGTGAAGAGTATATGCATTATTTGTTTTAAGCAAAAGATTATTCATTGTTTCTGGTGTGCAAATTAGAATTTGGAGAATGAAAATTATAGACATATTAAAACATTTAGAGGTTGAGGGGAAAACCCACATACCCATTGAAGACCTGAAATTATAATGGGAATTCACTTCCCTGGCCTCCTAGCATTGGCTTCTAAAATGCTGGTATGTGGCTCTACACCCTATTTTCCAAAACCTCATCTAGCTCCTGGAGCTTCATTCCATTGCTGGTTTTGGCAAGCTGTCCTATAATCCATCTACAGTGTTTCAAGAAACTTGCCCTCAAATTGCCAACACGTGATAGTCCAGTCCAGTTCTACATCTTAGTCACGACCTTGATGCTTTCAAATTAGTTTCTACTTCAAAAAGCTTACTGGCATCAAACTGATTTCCTTTTAGGAATATTATTCCTTTCCACTAAATCCCACTTAGCTTTTCTTTCCCCTGAGCTAAACAGACCTGATTTATCAGTCTTCAAATTGGCTTCTTAAAGCACTTTTAGTACCGAAACACCCAGGTACCGTGGTGATAGACATCCCTAAATGCATTTTAGAGTACATAGGATGAGAGAGAGAATGTATAGAAAGCTGACATGCTAAAAAAATATTCCAAATATAAATGGAAAGAGAGTTCTTTTACTTGCATTTCCATTTTGAGTAGTAGCGCATCCCGTTTACTTCTAAATCATCCCCTCAAGTCTCAGCTATCTTTTCTGGGCTACGCAGACATTGGAACCAAGCTTTGAACATGAATTATGAAGCTTACTTGAGGACACAGCACATGATACACACCCACACATATGAAATGCCCCACTACTAAGCAGATATACTGTTAAAATTATGTGAATAAAAATCCCAGGAACCGAAGCCACATGGTGCCTTTTACTTACATCTTTTTACACCTTGTAACCGAAGAGCACAAATGGTTTCTACAAAAATCTTGTTGCAAAAATATTCCAGTTGCTCTCTTCCAAATTTACCAGATTCAATAACTTAGCAATAATACATTAGATGCCAGGAGAATAATAAACCTACGTCCTAGAGTGATGCTGTGGGACATATATTCAATTTTTATTAAAATATGTACATTCCCACAGCTTGATTTCTTCCAGGCCCAGGGCTAGTGGGCCTGTGCTAATTTCCATGGCTGATAGAACGTACAGGTTAATCAGGGGATAGGTGCTGGCTTGATGAGTCCCCGAGGAGGCCCTGTGCAGCCACTTCCTGATTATCCTCACACATTATTTGAACTGTGCATAATCCCTCTGACCTGGACACCTTTTCTTCATCACACAAGCACTCCCAAGCCCACCTCCCTTCAATCCTTTGCAAAATTCCTTTGTAGCCAACAATTCCCGAGCCTACGCTTGCCTTCTGCTAAGGAGTGAATTTTGGGAAAGGTTTCCTTGCTGCCAGCCCATTTTATGGCCACCAGGCCTAGCACCTTCTCACTTTGGGCTGGAAGGATCTAGATGTCACGCAGGCCCCGGGCGGATGTCTTTATAAATATCATTTGTATAAAGTGTTTTAGATTATCCGTGCTTACTAGCTTGAGTGGGGATAATTGAAAATTGGCTGCAGGTGGAAACAAGAGATAAAACAGGATTGGAAAAAAATAAAAGGAAGTTTTACAGTAGCACTAAGAAAAAAAATGAAAGAAAAATGTAAGGCAAAAAAGAGCAGATTTTCACTGTCCCGTTTCTTTAACTTCAGGACCTCTACTTCAAACTCTGGGACTGTTTTGTCAGATTATTATGCCAGTGTTTAAATGTAACTCCATAACTCTTCTAGTCTTACCCCCTTACGTCAGTTATTATGGTCTTGAAGATTCATTGCTTTCATTTTATCTAGCAAAAGGTGTATTTTCCAAAACAGCGAAAATACAGAGAGCTAATTAACTCTAGAGTTAACGTTTTTTTAAAAAAATTTTTATTTTTATGTTTTGGAAGTGATCACATCAAACTCTGTGTGTGTGTGTGTGTGTGTGTGTGTGTGTGCGCGCGCGCTCACACGCGCACGTGTGAAACAGCATCACAATGACTGAACCCATCAATTTAAAACAGAAATGCTTACCTACATGTCCACCTCTCTAAAATTCCAGAAAAGAAGAAAGTCAGCTTGCTAATTATTTTCTAAGCAGACATTAGAGGACATTTTGGGGATTAACACTTCTGTGTGACAGCCTCCTCATGAGGGG
>NC_137803.1:50311617-50331617 GCF_963383645.1 Muscardinus avellanarius | reverse complement strand
GTGCTTATTTACCAATAATGCATGACCAAAAGGGAGTAGGAATTAGACTTGAGGTAGAACTTCATAGCAATTTACAAACTTGGTGATAGTGGTAGAGGACATGCGTGTTTGTGTTTTGAGTTTAACAAAGTCATGTTTCATATACAGACGTATCCTGGAACTTTGAGTGGACAGATTTGTAATTCTGAGCCATTTGATTATAATTAACCACAGGAAATTCCTCCAAGTCCTAATGAATCAACAATTGCATTTAAAAAGGGAGCCAAGCCAAAAAGCACCCTTTTCCAATCTCTCTCTTTCAAACATCAGGCTGCAATGTGAGTTCCATAGTCTTCATTTTGCTTCAGTACCAGCTATCTAAGCTGTTGGAGATACTAGCCACAGGCTGGGGAGTGGTGCAGCATCCACTCTACGGTGGAGGAGGTTGGCAGGGGGTACATGCCTCCACACGCATGTGCGTACACAGGCACTTTAATACACAAACACGACAAAAGGCTTGTTCATAAAGGCCATACGATATAGAAAGCCACCGTTACCAAGAGATAATGTGAATTAGAAATCAGTTATATAGTTTAAGATTTCTGAATGGATTTTAAGTTTTATTTTATAACATGACCGTTCAAGATAGAGATTAAGTAAAATGGCCTTTGAGAGAAAGTTAAAATTGCCTTTTTTAAGCCGGGCATGGTGGCGCACGCTTGTAATCCCCGCGCTTGGTAGGCAGAGACAGGAGGATCGCGCTGGTTCGAAGCCAGCAGCGCTGGTTTAAGAGACCCTGTTTCCAAATAAAAATATAAAAAAAAAAATAGGTCTGGGAGTGTAGCTCGGAGGTAGAAGGGCTTCCAGGAACCCCAGTACCACCAATAAATAAATAAATAAATAAATAAATAAATAAATAAATAAATAAATTTGCCTTTTCATTTAGACAAAGCTTTTTTTGCCTATGATATTAGATCAAAATGCTATTAATTCAATGTTATCACTAAGATAAATTAAATTGTTTTGATAGTTAAAGAAGTTAGAACAAACAACCTAGCTCTAAAATGCAATGTTATACTATTTTCAGGTTTTTAACATCACATTTATCCCATGTGATGGTGCATTTCAGCATAATAATGCAGTGGCCGGGGACAGAGAAGACAAGAAATAATGTCAAAAGCAATTCCTCACATTCGGATCTCACCACATCAAGTGCAAATAGTGAACTTAAACATGAAAATGCAATTTGCTCCTTCTAAAGCATACATTTTTATCTCTTACCAAAAAATAAAGAAGCCCACATTTATTTCCAACGCCTGAAGGTAAAGAAGATGGCATCTATCATAAGAGTATAAAATGTCTGAAGGATTTAGAAGCAATCTTTTCATAATGCTTCTTTGGGTGAGCAAGTGGAGTTATGAGTTACTCAAAATTCATAAAGATGATTAAGTTTGCATCCTCACGAAGGCCCGCCGCCCCGTCTCTCTCCACTCTACTGTCAGCATTCCAGCCCCAAACCATCGAGAACCTGTCTCTGGTTCAGGCCACTCATCCATTTTGTGGCATTAGTGCCCTGCTGCATGAAATAGAGGTTCTGTTGCCTTCGAAACAAAACAACCATATAACTAATTGCTTTGCGTGGAACCAGCCAGAAGTCTGCACTGAATTCATGGCACACCTTCTCTCTCAGCATTACTTCATGTAAGTGACTTTAACACATAAGTAAGTTCCTATTTCAGCAACTTTCCTCCAGATTATCATCTCGGGTGTGCCTGCTGGGCTATTTGAATGATTACGGTATCCCCCAAAGCCCTCCGCTAGGACTGGCTCTGCACCCAGGCAGTGACCCCTGACCGCCAGGAAGCCTCCTAAGCAACGCTGTGCTCTCCTGCTTGATGAATTTCAACCTTCCGGCTCATCTGAACTGAGCCTATGGGCTTCATGTTTTTCCTTCTTACTCTTCACTTAAGTCTACGGGAAGTTATGAAACATATTTTTCTAGTCCTCCCAGGAGCGAGGCCAGGTTCACAATATGACCTTGGAAAAAACAGGCCCGCAAAGCCAGACAGCCTGATAGAACTCGGTATTAGTGTTTTCTGCCTGGCCTACACAAGCCATAACACAGAGCATGGAGCAGTGTTACTTATGGGAAATGACAAGCGGTGGATCGGTGGGGGAAAATAATGGGATTTAATCACATAAAAATATCCCAGGCACACGGCTCCCTTCCAGCAAGCTGCCTGCTACAGGTGAGGGCACAAGGTTTTCATGAAGCTACCCACCTATGAAGCATACTAGAGCTGCCTATCACTTTTAATCCTATTAAGTTATAGGACTGTTGACACACCCAGAAATTTTCTTTCCCATCATATCAATATCCCCTCAGGGAAGGATTTTAAGCAAACCTACAGAAATACCTGTCTGTGAACTAGATAGATGTCTTAAACGTATGAGGAACGTTCCCAAGAACAGTGCAGGCACATATGAAAGACCATCACAATCTAATTAAAGACACTGCTGCCAAAAAAGGAAGGCTGACCCTGCAGCCTTATTTACACAATTTCCAGCCACAGGGCTGTGATGTGGAGCCCCGGTGGAGGCATTTCCATCCGAAACCCAAGGGCACCTGCATTAAGGAAACCGATGTAAATGAATCCCTTTGCAGGGCCACAAGAGACACAGATACTTCAGTTACCTTGGCATGGAATACACGTACTGACCCTCTTGAATTCCACATCCTAAAATACAACCCGCTTCTTATTTACTTAATATTATTATGTTTCTGTACTCTACTATGCATGCAATCTTTAAAAGGACATTTTGAGGCAAGAACGATCAGCTCCTTAGACAGAAGGTAGTGATTCAAAAATTGCAAAACTTCAGCTTTCAAAAATAGCCGAAGTGACCTCTTGCAGTACCCTGCCCACTCCGCAGCACGCAGGAGGCAACCCCTGTGAAGAGCGAATTCTGGCAAAGTTCTCTTCACAGATGATGCACAGCTTAAGCTATAATGAGTTTTTGGGTTACAAATGCTGAACACATTAATATTCCTTGATGATAATTATCACAGTATAAGCACCTTTCCCAATGTGAGTAGCATAAAGCAACTGAAGCAGCATTTTTACTACATTTGAAACAAGCTGGAAAATGGGATTTTCTACTCTTGTAACCTGAGGTCAACATAAACCAAGCATTGCATATTAAACACACCTCTATATGAAGCCCATCTCGCCATCCTTCCTTCTGCTCCATGTACACCTAGAGCTATCTCCCTTATCTGTTCATTCTTAGGAATTTTTTGATTGGAACACACACGTGATGCGCGTGATCTCAAAACAAAATGTATTTCCACCCCATGGTAATGAATCTTATGTTTCTGCTTATGAGAGTACAAATAGCAAATAAGACCAGTAAGCCATATTTTACAGATGAGATGTGTCTCTGTGCAGTCTGAATGAATGCTGTGGCGACTGGCTGCATATAAAACGGGAAGAAAATTAGAGTGTAGCAAACAGGTTCCTAGAAGAACCAAATGCACATTACATATAAATATCCACAAACTACCAAGCTTTATCTTTACACCTTCAAAACTCATAATGCTATTAAGCACTGAGAGGTTTCAATGTGGATTCTAACCCACCAGCCTGATGACTCGAATGAAGTCAGAATCATATTTACTGGCAGCATTTTCACCTTAGACTCCTAGAAACGAATTTTCATTCCAGATTTAAAGAACAATTATTGTTATTTGGATAATAATTATCAAATATTATATAAAAGAAGAAATTGAAAAAGATGATCCATTATGCATCATAAAAAGTATGCTTAATAGTGTCTAATATTCAATATCTGCTACAGCTTAGCCAGAATAGACCCTGAAAAGATTTAAGGTATTATATCCCAATTTGCTCTGATAATATGGAATGAATGGACTATAAAATGATTTTTCCTCATTTCTCTTTCTTCCTTTCCCCTATTAAGTAAAAAAAAAAAAAAAAAAAGAAAGAAAATATTTAGTGTAAATCTCTGCCCATGCTGGGAAGGCTTAAAATAACTACAATTAAAGATTTTCTTTTTTTTTTCTTCTTAAATGTAATCTTCTTAGACTGTACAGATGATTCCAGTAGAACTTCTGATTTAACCATGACAAAAGTTAAAGTCAATTTGAACCCTTAATCCAAAGAATGTGAATTGATGAATTGATTTCGGTATTTTATAGGCATGAATCTGCTGACTTCATCTGTACCGTGTTACCCCACACTTCATTTAGAAAATAGGCCACGCTACAATTGCTTCAAGTTCTCCAGCATCATTTTTACTTATGTGCTGCAAAAATGTCTTAAGATCCGATTTGAATAGATGGTAGGGTTATGAGGAAACCTTTCCTAAATATTTAACAGCGCTGTCGGCTTATTAAATACCATAATGAGAAAGCGAGGGAGGCATGATATATGGTACTTGCCTTTTTCTTAACTTGCTGCCGCTCATTTTGAGCACCCCACAAGCCCATTCATCAGTTGAACTGATGCATTTTAAAAAGTCTTCATTTACCAGCAGATAAATGTGGCTGGAGAACCTTTTTAGTGTAGAAATGACTGAAAATCTATTTGATTTTACTGTGCAAAATTTGCTTTACTGTGGCTAGAAAAAAAAACCTCACAAAACATTTAAAAGTCCATTTCGAAATAAGAGATAAAAGCTAAGGCTTCAAAATACAGAAAGGAGGATATATTTTCAGCTCACCAGCAAAGAAATACACCTAGGTAACAGATTTATCAACAGCTGATAACGCATATGTATGTATTCATCAGATCTGGAAATAATATCTCAAGTACATATCATATAATGAGATTACCCATTGAGACTGTGGCTTTTGACCATGGCATTGCTGGTGGGTGACTTCATCTGCAACTGTTCATAATTGATTTTTAACGAGTTAATATTATTTTTTGTATACATTGTGTTAAAATATTTCTGACTAAAATTAGGCCTGTTAAAAATTAATCATAACATCTTAACCTTTTATTATGGGTAGAAAACAAGATTCCCTCTGAAAAGATATTTCTCTTCTCAAAGGGACATAATATAGCCTAACTTAAAGATGAGTCCCTTTCCACTGGAGGTCTACAGCGTGAGCATTTATTCAGTCAACACTTGACAATGATTTTCTGTCCTTCCCATTCTCAGTGGAGACTCTTGCTTTTGAAAATGTCTTGTGGTGACTTACTAAATTCAGGCTATTTCAATTAGTATTACTGCACATTAAAAATTAATTGCATCACTGAGTGGATTAAGGTTTAAATTTCAATTCTACAGTAGGTGCACGAGAAATGACAGCTGAAAATCAATGCTCTCTGGCCCACAATCGGAAGTGTGTGTGCTCGGATAGCGTGGGGCTGGCGTCATGGCCAAGCAGTTTTAAAGGACTTGATAGTTCAGTTGAAGGTGTGTCAGTTCTAATTCTAGATTTTAGTTTGAATGCTGCACAGTAGCCCAGCCTTGGAGGAAGAAAAAACGGCTGCAATAACAATTTAAAAGAACAAATGGACACAGGTATTGCTATTATGACAATGCAGAATTAATAGTTGCCCCCAATTCACATATAATTATCCCTGTGTTAACTAACGTCTTCCCTACCGCTGTGTTCATTAAGAACACAGGACTTCTGACTTTGGAGCCCGTTAGTTATTACTTGCTGCGTGAACAGTAACTACTACTGGTTGGGGTCAGGAAGTGGACTATTTTATAAAGAGAAAAACTACTAATCTATATGCTATTTAATGACTTTATTTTTAAGAAAACTAAGAAAATATTGAAAACACAAATCTTGTCTTCAAGCAGCAATTCCATCTGGACCCTTTTTATATCTTATTAAACCTCTTGGGGAGAAGGGGCAAATCAGGGTGGATAAAAGCCGATCGTCCTAACTGTACAATTACAACATCTGCCCAAAATGTGGGGAAAGAAATGGGTTACTTTTCTTCACACTAAATGTAGCCTTTTAAGAAGATGAAGATAAGGGCAGTGATAAATGAAGTCAACAAAGTCAAACAGTCAATCAAGCAAAGTCAAGCATCAATAAAGGACCGCAACGCCACTCTGGGCATTTGGGTTTGGGATTGAATGGTACGCGCCTACGAGAAACAGTGTCTACAATGTGCCTTGAGATCCCCGCTGCGGCACCCGGTGGCCAACAGCAAGTTCGGCGGCAAGGGAGTAAGGAAGATGGGAAGTAATAATAACAATAAAAAGAATAATCTGGTGCAAATGGACCCCAAGGTGTAGTAGTCTTCCCTGTGTAACAATCACCCTTCACTGCAATTTACTGATGTTTCTTCATTACAATACAGCATACAAAGGGGCACGGCTCAAGGCGCAGTCCTGGAAGCTGCGGCCAGATGCAGCGCAGCCCCAGCAGGACTGTGATGGGGGCCGAGGCAGACTGCTTAAAAGTGTACATACCTGTAGAAAAAGTCAGTGGAGAAGCAACTTGTATGTAGCCTGGCAATAAGTCATCGGGAGAGGGAATAAAAGGTAGCAAGGAAAGCGTTTCCTTAGCGAAATAGTAAAGGGATTCCAAATTGTTCTGAATTAACACATCTTTCTAAAGTGTAACAACTTGTGGCTGTGTTAAAAGGAAAGGATAGAGAAAAGATGCTTCCTGTCTGGAACATATACACAGGCTCTCTGCGTCCTATTTCTGTTCTCCATGAAATGAACTGAAGCAATGGTTTTAGGTGGACGTTCACACTGTAAATTCGGGTTCCTATTATTTAGAAGAGAGAACGACTGCTCTTTTTAATTTTTGCCCGCTGTGGTTGGGAGTCTGACTTTTCGGCTGGTGCTCAGAAGATGCGGAAGCGATGTGTTAAAGGGGGAGGAATCCCACCCTCACCAAGGATCATTGAGTATGTCATTGGTTAATTCTCGCTCTATGCTCCTCATTAGCATGACGCTCAAGTTTCTGGTTATCATATCCGAAATATTAAGACATAATAACTACGAAGGTGCAGATAATTGGATATTAACCAGAACATACTTGACTGGGCAGGAGGTAGAGCCCTGCTTAAACTAACCCTGCAATATATTAATCACCAATTAATGAAAGGGTTTCAAACTCATTTTCTATTATAGAACACCTCTGAGTATCTAAGCTTTTTCTAACAAAATGACTTGGAATAACAGGGTAGAAATAAGAACTACAGCATCTGATGAGGGCTTGAATTAATGTTTTACAACCTATTGTCAGGTAATCATGAAAACTGTAGATTAAGCCTCTGTTACTCTTTAAAAAGTCTGGAGCAAAGGAGGGGGGACACTGTCCAAAGTTCAATGGCCTCTGCTTAAATTCCAAATGTATCCTTTTTGATGGCAAAGCCAGAGCTAGATATTTCATCAGAGAGCTGTCATATATTATCTAAGTCTTCCAGCACAGACAGCCCTCTAGACCTCCAAACTAACAACAGATGTACTCTTGAAATATAAAGCCAATTAATGGGAGTCCAGAGAAGTAGAGCAAAGGCTTGTTTTACACGCAGCAAACAGGAAGTAGTAATAAGCAGGCCAACAAACTAAGGGACCAGAGCCCTGTCTAGCTGACATGTAGCACCACTTCTTGACATAAAAACAAAGTAGTAATGAAGAAAAGAAAAGGAAAATGGGGAAAACATAAAGAGGAAAGAATAGAGATGAAAAGTAATATATCTGTATGTCCCATAAGATTGTGGGATTGGAGCTAAAATGTCTCACTGATGTTTTATTGGTTTGATTTTAAAAGTCCCACTAAGCTCCTCAGCAAGAAATCCTACAAATATTCAAGTTTGAGAAATTACTAAAAAACCAAAAATGTCAATTGACGTACAGGAAAATAAAAAAAACCCTAAGTAGATCATTCTCACAAAGAAATTATTCTTAAAAGGTAGAGCCCCCAAACGCTCTAAAAGAGACTTTTTTGGGGGTACTGGTAATTGAACCCAGGGAATTCTACCTTTGAGCTATACCCCCAGCCCTATTTTATTTATCACTAAGTTGCTGAGGCTGGCTGCAAACCTGTGATCTTCCAGTCTCAGCCTCCCAAGTACTGGGATTATAAACATGTGCCACCATGCCTGGTTTGGAAGAGACATTTTATGCCAGGGAAAACAAGGTGTTTGCATCAGTGTGAGATAAGCAAGACATTGACATGGAACTATTTGCCTGTGGTTCCTGGCTTTATGCACTCAATTTGACAAATCTCTAAGAAAACTCTTTTTTTTTTTTTTTTTTAGTTCCATTGTTTTGTGGGCTTTAATTTTAATAACTCTTAAATAAGCATTCACAGCAGATGAACTGAGATATACCGGCAAGCAGGCCCTTTTATCAACAATTTTGCCACAGAAATACACAAACATTTCAATGGCTCTTCATTAGCAAACAAATCAACAAGTGATATTTTAATGCATGACTTTATTCCATCTCTATGGGGACTGTAGTTGAGAGTGTGATGTACAGTACAGAGAAAGGAATCATCAGCCACATGTCCCAGGGCTCTCTCCATTGAGGACTTCGCAGCCTCTGCTTAGAGTGCATTTAATTGACTGATAGACAGTAGCTTCTTTGTTCACAGAAGACAGCGAAGTAATGGCAGCTTGAAAATCGTACCATCTACAGGGTCTCCTGAGACTAGTAACAGGGGGATATGTGTCAGGAATAAATAAATAATCTAATTATTAAGCCACTTCCTGTCAAGTTAACTCCAATTTGTTGGCTTTTGAAGGCAGCAAAACGAGGCATTTTTCCTCATTATGCTTCTCTTTTTATACCAGTGGTAATCACAGGCGGATTAAAGGGTGCCTGATTGGTTTTTTTGTCAAGGAACTGAGAAGCAGCCAACAGTACAGAAAAACAGAGTTGGGGTTAGAAGAAATTTCATGCTTGTCTCCTTTCCAGCTCCCTAACAGCCCACACGGCTGCCCCATACAGAGCTGCCAGCTGTACAGCAAATGTGTACCCCTCCAACTGAGGCCTACCGGGCCACAGGCGCCATCCTGAGAGCCGTGAGATACCTGGCAATCTTGGCAGGTAGCTACTGCTGTCATAGGCATAATTCTAAAGGTGACCTCGGAAACCCCGTCAGCTCACCAAATGCAACAAGATGAGCAGCTGAAGTTCAACACCCACTCTCCGGATTGACTCCTTCTTCTTTGTTTACCGCTATTAATGGCCCTGAAACTAGGAAATAACCTATGGAAATAGGTCATCGGAGACCTTTTCTTTGGCTGGGTACGAATGGGTCCCATAAAAGTAGGTCATGATCCATATGTGGGGCGTGTGTGTGTGTGTGTGTGTGTGTGTGTGTGCACGCACATGTTAGTGGGGGTCTCCTTTTATTTATTGCTGGTGATTCCCAGTGCCCTCCATTCAGAAATGTGCTGCATGCTTCATTCAGAAATTGACACTCACGTTGGATAATGAACATACCAAGCAGTGAGCAAAAACAGACACACTGTGGCACAACCTACAGGAAGTAGAAGACCAGGGCAAAATGAGAGCCAGCAGCCCTGGTGCTGTGTCACAGCCAGGCACATGGCACTACCCATCTGGCACGGTCCCTCCCAGCATCTCCGTACAGAGCCTAGGAAGACAGGCTGCTCCAGAGCACCTCTCTGCTCAAGCCTCTTTCAGGGCAGCATGTTCTCAAAAGCAACAAGAAACTGAATCTTGGATGTGTTTGTGGGCTCAGCCAGAATCCTCAGCCTCCCAGAAAATTACCATCACAAGGAACGTCTAAGAGGCTTTCTTTGGGGCTTGTAAATTAGAAACTACACTAACTGCCAGTATTTTTTACTCTTGTAAATCAAAGCTGCTAGACCCAAGCTAAAACACACAACAAGGGTAAACATTCTGATTTGCCTTTTAATAGCTTAACTCAGAAATTAAGAGACAGACCTGAAGATGTTCATCCTAATTGCTTAGGAAATGAGACTCCATACAACCAAGATGAGCTTTTGAAAACTTTACCTTCCTCCAAAGGGGGGAAAAAATCGTTTTTCTTTCCTTTTCCTTTAAAGTGTCTTTGTTTTTAAGGCGCCCTATCACAGATGAGGCTTGATAAGTTCCCGTGGCCCTCTTTGCTCTTGGTAAACAGTGTAGCTATGTTATATTTATGCCCGTGGATGTCCTTTCTGAATACATCTTGAATTTTTGTTAAATTGCGCAGATAATTAAACTCTCCTCATATTTACAGTCTGCTTCATTGGTACCATGAATTCTGTTTTCAGTTACTGTCTGCAAATTCCCTCTCTGAACAATTTCATACTAAGCAATAACACTTCATTTTACATAAGTTTTATCTGATGTCCCCATACAGAGCTGCCAGCTGTACAGCAAATGTGCGGTTCTCAAACTGAGGCCTACCGGGCCACAGGCTCCATCCTGAGATCTATAAGGCACCTTGCTGTCATTGGCAAGCTTTCCCTGCTATCACTGTGGCCATCGCTCCACACTGCACACAACTTAAAATCATCTGATTATTAGAATTTGTGGTCCACACTCCATTTTATCCTTTATTTAATCTATCCCCAGATCACACATTTGTTTAAATGTTTTGGCTGGTTTACAAATCATGCAGCCATCTGCACAGTAGGTGTGACACCATTTTTTAGACAAAAGTTACGTTACAAACAAAGATAAAGTCATTTGAAATGCTTTGGTGTTTGTTATTCTGCCTGGTTCACTTGGACCAACTCTAAGAAATAAATAGAATTATCTGTGTAAATCGATGAACATCTATGAAAAACAACACCCAGCAGAATGCCGAGCTTGCTCCATTACCTACGTTAATATCATGACAGCTGAGGAGAGATGACCTGGCCCACTTCTCATCTCTCCTGTACAGATGGCTATTAAAGAGAAAGTATCCCTTTTGTATGGTCCATGTAGAAACCCTTTATGGGCTTTTCAAATAAGCCAGCATTGCCCACATGAGGGTAGCTTTCTGTTACCATTAAACTGCCCAGATTTCATCTTTTTTAATCCAGCTCTTGATAAAATAAGCCGGCATTTCATCATATTTAACACCAAATGCTTGTTTCTTAATTCCCTGAATTTTCTAAGCAATCAAATAAAGATGCTTTTAAAAACAATCCAATAGTCTTCTTATTTAGAATGGATGCAAATCAGGGCTCTGAAGCATCTCAATGATTTTGAGCTTCTTAGAATAGTACAGTGATGTACACACACACACACACACACACACACACACACACGACTATGCACACACACTCTATTTACACATGCATCTAGGTGTTCTTGTAGATTCATTATTATTCATTCTTCTAAAAATAGCCAATGAGAACACCGAGTGCAAAGGGCAAGACTTCCCTATATCTTCCCATGCGGTGGTCCAGATCTTTAACTATTTCCCCTTAAGACATATAAAAGCCCAAACCACTCTTGACCTCAAAATACTGAATTTTATCTATTCAAAAGCAAAAGCACTCAAGCCGAAATGCTTCAGAGGTGATGCCGACTGTCACAAAACTATAATGAAGATTAGTCACAGCGTAGATCAGCCACCAAAGAAATGAAAGGGAAAGAATGCCATTTATGACCTTGGGCCTCAAACAAATTGCACAATGTATGGATGTCACTCGCCACAAGAGCAGACTAAAATTTCAGTAGACTGTTTAAACTGATTTATGTATTCCTTTTGTCTTGACAGTGACCATAAGAGCCTGTGTAACCTAACACATGGGGCACATCTCTTCCTGCATGTGCTGTACAAGTGTTGAGTCTTTTTTTGCTGGCTTTAAAAATTATATCTATAAGACCCTGAATATTAGAAACTGAAATAACAATATTCAATGTCTTTGCATTGCTGTTTTCATACTAGCTATCACTTTTAGCCTCACGTTGTAGTTTTGCTATTCTAAGAGATAAATACATTCGCTTCCCTGAGACACTGTAGAATCACCTTTGGCCTATCTAAGTTATGTCCTTAGTGACTATTTCTGAATTGTTCATATTTTTTCATGAAATACGGTGTCCCATTATCTTACATAAAATTTTGCCATTGGTCTTTTGAACCACAGTAAAATGTGAAAAAATTAATTCAATGAAAATCCATTTTTATGTAGATTTTTCAAAGTAATTCTCAGGTAAGTGGTTTGTAGCCATTTCCTTTCATGCTCTGCAGATGGACTTTGAAAAGGGGGGTTAGCAGGACTGTCCATAACTCCACCCTGACCACTCACTTGCCTTCCAAAGTCCATGGCTGCAGTAATCTATTCCAAGGATAATGGCCTTTCTCCCCTCTGATTACTTCCTTGTCGAGCGGACTGGCCTTTCGTGGTGAGTAGTACTGCTGGTTGTCTAGCACCAGCCGCTCGCAATTTGCTCACTAGGTTTCATGAGACAGTTGTTTGTAGCTGTTTGGAACATATTTGTCTCTTTGGGGATTTATGAGTTGGTTGCAATGCCAACCTCCATAGTGAATGAAATTTCTTTCTAACTAAAATAGATAATTAGAGGCTGGTAATTATTGGTCAAGAATTATCAGAGTGAAAAAATTAAGCTTCTCATAAATAGTTCTTGGCAATGTCATCTCTTTATATTATCTCATGCCTAACAGCCCTTTGTCAGAGCACTTACGAATTTACTCTACTGCTGTTGAGCCTCATAATTTTATATGAGGCAATCCCTTTGCTGAGTTAAATACATTTAGATTCTCTGGTTTCATCTCTATTTGTTGTTAACCCATACCAAATAATAATAATATTAAAAATCTCAAAGAGGAAATAGCAATAAATACTTGCTACACTGATAGATATAGAAGGGTGAATATAAATTAAAGAAATAATATACCATGGCTTCTTTTGTATTATCCAGTTAGAAAAACAATGTAAACTATGTGAAATGAACAAAGAAAGACAAAGATTTTTCTCTTCTGCACAGACCTTAAAAGAGGGAAATCTTTTTCCCAGGAAAGCTGTTAAAATGTTTTGTAGCTCTCTCTCTCTCTCTCTCTCTGTGTGTGTGTGTGTGTGTGTGTGTGTGTGTGTGTGTGTGTGTGTTGTAAAGAAAAGAAACTCCTAAATAGTCACTGGTCTGATTTCTTACTGAAACTATGTCAAAATGTGGTTGAAAATAGAGTTTTCTTTTCTTTCTTAATAGACATAAATTAAATCCCGGGTGTCTTTTTATTGAGTAATTATCCCTGCAACTCAGACCATGTATTCACACTTAGCTATAAAACTGTATTTCAGAAAAGCACCTCCCATATATACCTGGTGGAAACACTAATGGTATTCTGTTCACAAATGTCCCTAGCCAATAGCCTGAAACCAACATGTCCAGAAAGAAGTGTGGAAGTGGTTTGAGGTCGCATTATAACACAGGCACTCCATAGAAATAAATGCAAATGACTGGGTCAAAGTCATGTCCTGTGTAGATCTTGTTTTCCATCAAGGTGACATAATCCTTCTTTTAGGCTGATTGAAATATAAAACAAAATCTGTAAAAACACTATTTACTCTTTTAACAAAAAGAGTAAGAGGCTTTTCAGATAGTCCCTAATCCCTCTTCCCTTGCTAAATGTCTAGTTGAGATTATGCTTTTGATCAGACAAAACACATACACAGATACACAACCTAAAAATACCTACCTTCAATGGAGGCATTTTAGCCAACAAAACAATGCTGGCTGCCTCATTTAAAAAAACTAAGCATCATGCTGGGATTTTTTTAAAAAAGGATACCTTAGCCTTTGTGACACCCTCCTGTTTCACAATCTCTCTCTCTCTCTCTCTCTCTCTCTCTCTCTCTCTCTCTCTCCAAAGAAAATGGAATTTAGGAACTTAGATGCCTGGTCAACAAATAGAATAGAATAACTAAATAGTTGCTATTCATTTGTTTAGGCCTCAAGTGCAAGAGAATCACACATTTTATTATTAAAAATAGCATGAATATTAAATAATCAGGGCCTCCTCTGTGAAAAAGAAATGGAATTCGCCTCTCTGGTAGAAGGTGAATTGTTAAATGCTCAGATCCCAAGAGGAGGTGAGTGTCATATTAATCCACCATAACATAGAGGGGGAAAAGCCTTGTGAGAGCACTAAGGGTGCAAGAAATAGAAGATAAATACAGAGAGAAGGGTAGAAGGCAGTTTCAAAGAAGGGCCAGAGCAAAGCAATGAAGGTGACATTAGGGGCAAAATCATACTAAAACTGGAAAATCAAAAAATATTCTTAGACTCAACATTCAGCTCAGAGTCTAGGTATGCAAAAGAACATTAACATTGTGATGAAAATATATTCAATTTCTTCATCATGTATTAGGATTAAAAATAAATTCAGAAACAAATGTTAAGTTTACATCGAATAGAGCTAATCAGAAGCAAGATCCATAAAATATTGCTAAATTTTCCATAAGCTATAAAATTTCACTCATAAGGCATCTAAAATCATAGAACCAGACAGAATCATGAATGTCTGCCACCAATGGAAAATGCTCAAGAGAAAAAGATGTGGGAAATATTTATTTTTATCATTTGGCAAGAATTCGTTTTTTTCTACTCTCCCACCCAATGAAAAAGCAATTTTGAGATTTTACATACAGCATTTTTCAGAATCCAAAACCAAAGGCAATTTGCAGGGAAATATACATTATTTGAATCCCTCTTATCTATTGCCATGGTCTTCTGAACATTCAGAAGAGCTGTTAATGTTATTCTGTTACATTGAAGAATATACCTTTGATATGTCATAAAATCACTAATAGTACTACTGCTTACATCTGGAAAATAGAAAGTAATCAATATTTTAGCAGTTAAGTACATGTTAATTTTTACACAATTAGATATAGTCTTTCATAAGCAATAAACCTCCTATAGACCCATCATTTGAAAACTATAAAAGAAATCACATTGAACACTATTAATCAACTTCCCAATATGCTTCTGAATTCCCCCTCATTAATTTATACAGAAACATTGAAAGTTCTGTTATGGTTGGCTTTAATGACCAGCAATGACATTTGGAGCAACCTTCCTACTAAACATTCTTAGAATTCTTCTATTAGAGGAAAAAGGCTTGTTTCCCCCTGGAAACAAACTCAGAGAGCACAGTGTTGAATTTTCTTTCTTGTCCTCCAAAATTTCATAACAAGAGAGCACAAGGCTAATTGGACCTTTCAAATATTATATCACACTCATTTATGGAATTTTAAAATAACACAAAGTAAGTAGGAAATAAAAAATTATTATAGTATAAAAACACAAATGAGTACCAAAAATAGTACAAAGTAATAGCAATTGTTATTTTATTAGTAGAAAAAGATCTGCTTGATAAAGTTGTTTAATTGGCTGGTAGAATTCTTAGTGTTATTACTAAGTGCTTATCAAATTAAAAAACATAGCCCTAATTCCCAAAGAATTATGAGATAATAGGACAATATGAATAAGTGAAAAATTATAGATTTATTTGAAGTCCATGTAATAAAGGCAAAACCTTGAAAACATTGTCCAAGAATAACTTCAGAGACCTTTCTCCAAACTACTTTTTATAAAGATCCATGGAAAATGTGGTGGGGAATAAAAAATGATTGCTGAATTCTTTACATGATCTTTATGATCATGATTATTTCCAGGCTGTTGAAAGCATACATATAAAAGTATTTTACGGCAATTTAAATTATTTATGTTTCCCTATCACAAATGCTCACCACTTTAGATTTTGATCCAAAGATGCTTAAGCAACACACAGCAGTGCCATTACCATAATAACTTCTGAAATTAAAACCTGTCTAAAACTCGATGGAAAGCTAACATCCAGTTCATTAACCATTCCTGTTAGTTTTCAATAATGCAAAAATGATTAGAAGTTTAATTTGTTAATCACCTGTGTTTTGACTGGCAGTAGATATATAATCCTCTGCAGAAGTCTAAACTAGCCCTTGCAGAAAATAAAACGTGCTAATGCCTTATCAGGTCTAATAAGAATAAAAAATCAATCATGCCTTGGTAACCCATTGATGGTTGAACAATTAATTCATCTCTAACACTGTTTAATTATATAGGCACTGATGTACACAAGTAGGAGAGAAATCTATCTGTAATAAGGGTTGGAGTGCCACTCACCAATCATGTGATTTGCAACATGAACCTGAATGTCCCATTCATTGTAGAAAACCATCTGACACTTGATGCACTGATAGGTCTTCTTCTGAGAAAACAACCATAAAGAGAATTAGTTAGACACAAACACATTTTAGTGCTTATTGTTTGTTTAAAAAAAAAAAAACTCAACTATCCTCGGAGTACTTTTTCCAGAAATACTGGTCTTAACCTACTGTGGGGCTGGCTGCTTGTACAAAGTTTCACAAGTTCTTTACTAAGACCTGTGGCTTGATCTCAACACTATAATTTCTTTTGCAAACATTTAGAAGCACATCATTATGAAATAATATATTTTTAAAGATTCTTAAACTAAAAAACAGGAGTTAGTATTTTTAAAAAATCTGTAATATATGGTTGAGTTTCAGACCAATGTTTTTGAAGATCAGGCACAATTTGATTCTAACCAAAATATCTCTGTTGTTGCTTCCAAAGAAGTAGAATAGATAATAAGGTAAGATTCACTGAATCTAGCTAAAATATATAGTGATTATAATTCTGAGCTAAAGTTCGAAATTTAGATAGCATTTTAGAAGTTTCTGAGTACTCGTATTTATTTATTTATTTATTTATTTATTTATTTATTTATTTATTTTGGTGGTACTGGGGTTCCTGGAAGCCCTCCTTCCTCCGGGCTACACTCCCAGACCTATTTTATATTTTTGAAACAGGGTCTCTTACGCCAGCACGGCTGGCTTCGAACCTGCGCGATCCTCCTGTCTCCGCCTCCCAAGCGCGGGGATTACAAGCGTGTGCCACCACGCCCGGCTGAGTACTCGTATTTAAAAATATACTTTCTCCAAAAAAGAAATCATATCATAATGAACATTTTAACACAAATCCATTACTATACACAACATTGTTGCTGAAGCTGGCTCAAACCTGTGATTCTTCTGTCTCAGCCTTTCAAGTACTGGGATTACAGGAAGGAGAAGAATTTTTAGTATAAATCTTAGAGCATAAGTGAGGAAACTGAGGCCCGAGAGATAAGAAGATGTGCCAGATGTCACAGGGCTGTAGACCTGGGACGAGAAGTAAGCCCTTTGAGTTCTAAAGTTAGGCTCCCTGTTAAAAGCAGCCCTTATGATTTTATATCTTTTACTGAGTCCCATTTCATATTAGATGAACTCAATAATAAAGTATTGCTTGTGTTTTCCAGAACACACAGTTACATAAATTCCTTTGTGATGAAACTTTAATATTTACAATTAAAAACCATCTTGGAAACAAAATAAACCATCATGAAATAATCCATTTTGAAAATCTCCCAAATGCAAGAAAATTACATTTCTAAAATCACACAAATGACATTTAGTTATAACCGTTCTTACAAAATTATCATTATATCTGCAGGCATATAAAATGTTTTACTAATGTTATTAATAGGAAATACTAATTTGTAAATTACAATTAATTTAAAAGAACTCCAGTTATTTAGGATATGAAAAATACCAAAGTGAAGCACAAAAATTAGTGTCACTTAATTTGAGATTAAAATCACAAATGTCATTAATATAAAATATCCCAATTGTTATAATTTAACATAGTATTTTATTCTAAACCACAGATGACACTTCATAGAAACCACAGGAATGCCGGCATATCTCCAATGGAAGCTGTCTAAATAATCGAATGGTCTTTGTACGTTAGGCATATTGTGAATTGACTGCGTGGAATCTAAATCTAACACGAACTCCAAACGCCCTGACAATCACCAAGCAAGATTTACTACACTGAGTTGTTTATAAGATGCTTTTGATGGTGACATATAGAGCAACATGTGTTGTATAAATAACATCTATCCCTTTTTTAACAATATTTCCCTTTAGAACTAGTTAGAAAATATTTCTTACTCCCTGATGACCCACATTATATATTGTTTATTAGCATACCTCTAGCATTATTCCTGATATGTGACCTTGCTGAAAAACAAAGAAACATAAACTTAATGGCTAGTTTTTTCTCTTGTTAGCACAGTAAAACATGCAATATGTCGAAAACTGTCTCCAAAAAATGATGACTGATGAATATGTTGGCAGAATATACTAGGTGCTTTTTTTCCCTCCTGGTCTAATAATAAAGAATAAAATCACTTGCAAAGCTGAAATAATAAAATACCAGCACTTAGTACTATCTTCAAAATGAACAGAAAAATTGAAAGATGAATATATATACATAAGTTTTCTTTTATTGTTGAAAGAAATGTTCTTGTTACTATTGATAATTCAAATTTTAATTCTCTCTACCACGAAGACAATGTCTAAAATGGTATATTCCGTATTTTTATTAACAAGGCCATGGTCTTATCTATAAACTCCTAAATTTCCAAGCAGATCAGAATTTAATTCGATCAAAAGCAATGTACCGTGATTTTAAAAAATACTGTAACTTGAATTCTGCTTCCTTTACTTCTTACATTTCTCCCAAACAAAGCAGTGATATGCAAATTGGGATGTGTTAAGGGCTTTCTTTTTTAAAGTCGTGATGTAAAATTCATTTTCACCTTCAATTTTTAAAAAAAGTAATCCTAAATGACCTTTAAAGCATTCCTCATTATAATTATAGATTCTTGGCAAAATATTTGGGAGCCTCTGTATACCTGTACACCATCTTTTAAGTAAAAGGGATTGTAACCTCTGAACAGTGTCAGTGTGGCAAGTTCATGCACTTGAAGGTAAATCCAT
This sequence comes from Muscardinus avellanarius, assembly GCF_963383645.1. Taxonomy (NCBI): domain Eukaryota; kingdom Metazoa; phylum Chordata; class Mammalia; order Rodentia; family Gliridae; genus Muscardinus; species Muscardinus avellanarius. Next base: position 50,312,805 of record NC_137803.1, on the reverse strand, counting down.
CTCAGCTCTGTTTAGCTGAGATTATGAAGGAATTTGCCTGAATTCTAGGCCCAAATCTGCTTTTCCACTACTTTCAATGATTGGTTTCTAACACTATGCTCTAAAGAGCAGGTTGAATCCCTTGTCTAACAAGACGGTTACATTAACCCCTTTTGAGACTGAAATAGGGACACCGTGCAAGGGCTGCACGGGACAAATTTCCATCCTGGGCACCGTCCTCCAGGTCAATGTTTTAATAAATAGAACACTAAGTGGAACTCCATACTCCAGGTGTGACCAGACTTGTGCGGAGCACAGGAGGACTGCCACCTCCCTTAGGATAATTACTTCCATTTATATAAGAGACAACAACAAAAAAGTCAAGTGAGATCACTTCTTTTAAAAGCAGATAAAAGTAGAAACAGAAGTTCCATTGTTTGGGCCCCAGATTGGTCTTCATCAACGCTTAGGTTGTCAATTTACTTGAAATGCTAATTTAGTACAATTTTTAAAAGAGACTTTTTTCATTAGCCTTTTTAAATGTGCTACTTGGGAGTGGGATTGTCATTTCCTGATTGTTCTCTTTTGTTTTCTGATACTGATAGATGTAATTATCAAGGATACAACTTTTTCTCAGCGCCTCATTATTTTTGATTGATTTTTAAGAACAATTTAAATGTGCCTTTTTGACATTCTTGTTTTCAGTTATACTCGGTTAAAGTACTCAGAGACTTTCATAAAAGAGTATCTCATAAATTAAAAAAATGATTAAGGATCTTTAAAAATGTATACTTTTAAAACACTATTATAATTAACCCTATCCTCCTGCATTCAATCTATATTCCATTAGGACTTGGACTGTACATTTTGTCTCATAAAATTAAAAAAAGTAATAATGCAAAATACAAATGTTAAAAATCATACTTTGCAGCCATAAGTTGGTTTAATTTTGTAACAAAATAACGAGTATATTTAAGAAAAAAGCAATGAGTCCATAATAATTCTCAAAAATGGGGAAAATATTTTTCATTGCTACTATTGGAAGAGACTATTACACAAATTTCTTTTTCTGAAAAGTGGCCAACCAAGGGTCGGGAGCATCTTGCTTTCTCAGGAGGAAGTAGAGTTTAGGCCTGTTCTTCTTTATAGAAGAATGTCAATAGAAGTGATGGTAAAGCTAGACAGTCATCATTTTGCAATGCCAAATAA
>NC_137803.1:50229117-50309117 GCF_963383645.1 Muscardinus avellanarius | reverse complement strand
TCTGCCTCCCTCCAGTTAGGTTTCAGCTTGTTCAGACTCTGATCGTTTGCAGGCACATTTGCAGTTGCAGGCTGGATGCATTTTGAAAGGAGCTTCCTCTAGAATTACATATGTGTTGGTCTTTGACAATGTCTTAGATGGCAGGAAAATAGCTTAGGATGGTGAAGAAACTATTTCTAGCCACTTTGGCCTTAGACTCCGAGTCCTAGACCTTAGGTCCCCAGGGAAGTACAGGCTTCCCTAGATCTCTGGGTCTATTTTAAGATTTTCTCTCTTCTGTCAGTGTTCTGCAGTTTTATTGTCATGTTTTTTTTTTTTTTTACTGTATATTTATATTTATTTGTTCTGTTCAATACCAAAAGAATAATTTCAATTTGAGTTCTCATGTCTACTCAGCCGTCCAAATTTTCAGCAACCAAATCATTTAGTTATAATGGGCCTCTCAGATCCTCTCCATTCACTTCTACCAGAACCATTAAACTTAGATTGGACTCTCTCCCTCCACCTTTTCTGAATTTGAACAACTCTTTCATACACATTCGGAAAATCAGCTTGTCTCTCTTGTGTTTTAATCAAGGGAACTCTGTCCTCTTACAAACCACTGGTTCTCTGCACTACTGTCCGGCCTAGGGTCCTTCCTATCTACCAACGCTTTTATGACAATGGTCAGTTTTCATGATCATTTCTAATTTTAAACAGCAGTGCTTATGTGTTTCTCCTGCTTGGATTTGCTTCAAACCTTGTCATCTTCTTTGTGAACATCATTCTTGATTTATCTTTCTGAGCACATTAACATGCTATTTGTCAGATTGTTCACGCGCACACACACACATGTGCTTTACTTGTATTAGGTCAGTCATGTATTTTGGAGTCTGGTTTGAAGCACATTGATAGTGACCACTTTTCATCCCTGTACTCATTCCTCCCTTTCTAGTAGTTTTGTCTGCTTCTGCTAGGCCATCCCGGGCTGCTGGACCAGAGCCTCTCAGAGGGGCATTTCCTGTGCACCTGCTGAGCCGCAAGGATAGAAGAGACACTGCACTTTTAATCACAGGCGCAGCACGTGGCTAATTCAATTTTAAGTCATGAATCTGTGACTCGCTTCCTATCTCTTTAAGCCTCCAGCTAAAAAAAAAACAACAAAAAAAACCTCTAGTTCCAAGTAGTGGTCAACAACAGAATTCCTCTCCCTGACCCCCCACCCTAGTCTCTTGTTATAAGCAAGGAAATTTCTTCAGGTCTGTCTTTATTTTTACTTTAATTTTATTTGTAGTTTGTGGAATGGAACCCAGGACCTCATGCACTGGACAGGAACTCTACCACTGAGCTATAACACCCCCAATACCTCCCCAGCCTTGCTTTATTTATTTATTTATTTATTTATTTATTTATTTATTTATTTATTTATTTATTGTGGTGGTACTGGGGTTCCTGGAAGCCCTTCTACCTCCGGGCTACACTCCCAGACCTATTTTATATTTTTGAAACAAGGTCTCTTACGCCAGCACGGCTGGCTTCGAACCTGCGCGATCCTCCTGTCTCCGCCTCCCAAGCGCAGGGATTACAAGCGTGCGCCACCACGCCCGGCCCCAGCCTTGCTTTAAACAATGGGTCTGACTTTGTCCCATAGAGGTGAAACCCTTATTACTATTTCATGCTGCTGGAAGAACCCATCACACCCGAGTTCAGCCTACACAACCACTCGAGCTGTTTCTTTGTTTTCTGTATCTCAAAGATAACTGTTTGGAACTTGATGAAGTCCATTTGGTCTTCAAATGTTATATTTTTAACCATCATGGTCCTATGTTTAGAACATCAAATAATAATGATATAGAGCCATTTTTCCAGGATGCCCCACAGCCTCCAGCTCCCTCTATTTCAGCAGTCCTAAGATTTGTTTTAATAAAATAAAGTTTTAAATAAAATTTTAATATTTAATAGAGCTGGGTATGGTGGCACGTGTTTGTAAGCCCAGTACTTGAGAGGCTGAGTGTAAGATGATTGGCACAACCCAAGAGACAAGAAACCCCATTCCATTTAGTAAAAGTTTACTGCAGGCAAGGCTAGCTGCAGGGCTGTCTCTCGTAGGAGAGCAGCTACACTAGGGGGAAGTAAGAAACTTTTTTATATCAGAGAGAGCAAGAGAGGGGGTAGTGCCTGGTCCTTGGAACAGCTGGACTCAGTTGCTCATGGGCGGGGAGGGCAGGCCTTGGTGGTCAGGGTTGAAATATTACCCACCCCCTTGTGACTGTTTTCTTATTTTTGGTAACTTCTCCTTAGACTAGGTCAGACTGCCCTGCATTATCATGGTGCAGCCGTGCTTGTGAGATCCACATAGTTGCAGTTGTGAAGCCCATCGGAGGCTTGCATATCCTCTGACCTAACACTGAGACAGGAGGATTGCAGGTTCACGGCCAGCCTCAGCAACTTAGACTCTATTTCAAAATAAAAAATAAAATGGGGCTGAGGATGAAGCTCAGAGGTAGAATGCCCCTGGGTTCAATACTTGTTGCCACATACAAACAACAAACAAAAATAGCACAATTCAGGCATGGTGTTGCACACCCATAATCCCAGTACTTGGGAGGTTGAGACAGGAAAATCCCAGGTTCAGAGCCAGCCTCAGCAACTTAGTGAGGCTCTCAGCAACTCAGTAAGATCCTGTTTCAAAAGAAAAAATAAAATAGAAGCTGGGAGTGTTGCTTGGAGGCAGAATGCCCCTGATGTTTCTAGTACCAAAAAAAAAAAAAAATAGCATAAAGAATATCACAAGTTGGTAACAGGGTTGGGGATGGAATGGAAGACGAGAAGGTAATTGTATAAAATAGTTCAAAATAACTTGGGAAAAAAGCTGTTTTCAAGTTTTATATCACAGTACATTACCATTCCAAGAATGAATACATTTGTTACAAATGAAATACATTTTTTAAAATCAGTAACACCTGTTCTTGGCAAGAGTTTCTGGCAAGCAAATGGATGCTATATATGAGTGAAAGTAATAAACCATCAGCTTTTCACTAATACTCAACCATTTAGACACTTTACTAATTTAGTTTCATCATTTTCCAAGTGATTGTGAATTAGTATGAAAATAAGTCATTGAACAGGAAGGAGAAAATGTTTGAAATGAAATAAAAGCTACTAATGGTGAAAAGGTTGCCTAAATAATCCACTGAAAAATGGCAGTATCGGTGTTCTACTGTGGTAGGTAAAGGAAGGATACCCCAATACTTGGGAGGCTGACACAGGAGGACCACAGGTTTGTGACCAGCCTTCGACAAATCAGCAACCTAGCGAGGTCCTCAGCAACTTAGCAAGATGCTGTTTCAACATTAAAAAATAAAAGAAAAACGAAAAGGACCAGGGGTGTAGCTATGAGGCACACCACCCCTGGATTCAATCCCCACTACCAAAAATAAGTAAAAGGATGCAACTGTCTTATGGATGTGGTTAATTTCCTGGAATAAAGACTATGTAGCACTTTGCACATGGCTGCTGGCACATGGTAAAGCCCCGATAACCAAGAGGCATCGACATGATTCCAAAACGCAGAACTAGAAGAGATACAATAGAATTTGGGAAAGAAAACACATTAACATTAAAATGCCATTGGGCATTTTACCTAAATGAAGAGGCAAACAGCTCATGACCAGGTGCTGTGTTGGTACATGGTGAAGACAGCTGAACCATCAGAAAGCAACAGAGTGACATGGGCTGAGGAGTCAGAGAAAACTTCCTGGGAGTGCAGTAAGATTAAAAATGGGAATAAGTTTTTGAGTTTAAATCTACAAAGTGCTTACTACAAGCCAGACCAGCTTCTCACAGTCTGGAGAGCATTCTGTGGAAAGAGGAAAGCAATTCAGAACAGGGTTCAAGAAACTTTGCCTTCGGCTAATGACTACACAGGGAAGGAGAAATAGAGTTCTATCTAGTTAAAAAATGCACCTAAGCTGGGCGTGGTGGCGCACACTTGTAATTCCAGCATTTGGGAGGCTGAGACAGGAGGATCCTGGTTCTCAAACAGCCTCAGCTACTTAATGAGGCCCTCTGCAACTCAGTGTGACCCTTTTTCAAAATAATGAATAAAAAATAGGGCTGGCTGAGGGTGTAGCTGGGAGGTCGAATGCCCCTGGGTTCCATCCCTAATGAGGCAAAAAATAAAAATAAAAATAAAAATAAGCACCTAGACACAACTCTTGGTTACAAATCACTCAGTTACAGTTTTATGATATTAAGAAAGAAAAAAATATTCATTTAAGTATATTTATTTCTACAAATAAAATCCAAAAATTCATGAAGACAGAAATTTAAGCTGTGTCTAACTTTAAAACCAAGGTATGAAAAAGTCAAACCTTTTTTTTTCATCTATTCTTGGATTCTCTTTGAATATTGCATAGAGTAATACTAAAATACTTTATTTCCAGAGGTATCATTAATAATCAAAACCAGGAAATAATTGAATCTTCATAAATTTTGACAAGTACTCATTAAAAAAACAGAACCCAAGCCAGGCGTGGCCGTGCACGCTTGTAATCCCAGCATTCGGGAGGCTGAGACAGGAGGATTGCGGTTCACAGATAGCCTCAGCTAGTTAGTGAGGCCCTCCAAAACTCAGTGAGACCCTGTTTCAAAAATAAAGAATAAAACACAGGGTTGGGGGTGTAGCTTGGAGGTAGAATGTCCCTGGGTTCCGTCCCCAGTATTGAAAAAAAGTACAGAACCCAGTTTTGAAAATGGAGTCATTTCCGTATACAATACCGACCAGATCACATGAAAAAAATGTATTACCTTGAAATCTATGAATCAAGAATTATTTTTAAAACTTAAAGCTAATAAAGAAACAACCATTTTAAATTCAATATTAACTTTGCCTCATAACAAATTTCCTTCAAAAATTCTCTTGCTGTGTACCTGAACTTGATGTCTTACATTAAACACTGGTTTTGAGCCCAAGTTTCCCATGGGGAGAGATGATTCATTTGGCTGACTTATTCATCCTCAGTCTTTGTTCCTCCTAACTCACAGTTTGGAGTTTTTCCTCAAGAGAGTCAGTACTGTCCCTTATTACACAGGCCAGTGAGACCCTCCAGGTAAGATTCCTTCATTGGACACTAGGGATTTGATTGCTGTTAATCTCTATAGCTGGTAAATCTACCTACATCAAGTCTCTTTCAGTGCTGTCTTGTATGCCATGTTTTATATGCTGTGTTTTACATTGCTATGTTTTACATACTATCGTTTATTTACTGCCTGTCCCATGGACAATTTAAAGAGTCTTCTTGCATCCATCACCTTCATTCACAAGGTACTACCTAGACTGCCTTTGTCTGCCTGCAAAGCTCCCCACCGCCATATGCGGCACCAGAAATCAGTGAATTAGAAACGATGGAATAACAAAGACTAAATTAATTCTGTAGCAAAAAAAAAAAAATCACCATATCATATGCTAAGTATTTTTTAGTTCGGAAGGAAATCTCCAATTACTCATAGTTATACTGGATCTTAGTTTGAAGAAACTTCTGGTTTAGAGTAAATTCCAGTTAACGTCTTGCCCTGGTTGTTTTGTAATCATTCATATCCTTTAAGAAAGATGAAAAATTTGCAGTAGGGATATAGAGTTTTACATAATGACTTTTATAAACATCCAGCTGAAGAGAGCCAAAATGTTTTCCTTGAACCAAATTAAGGTCTACTTTTCTCAACTTATTCCTACAGTGTATTGATTTCATCTTAAAAGTCATTGAGTCAGGCACTGAGGCACACACTTGTAGTCTCAGTATTAGGAGATTAAGACAAGAGGGCTGCAGGTTTGCGGCCAGCCTCAGGAGCTTAGCGAAGCCCTCTGCAACTTATCGGGACCCTGTATGAAACCCAAAGAATAATATAAATAGGGCTGTGGGTGTAGCTCAGAGGTAAAATGTCCCTGGGCCCAATCCACTGTAACACACACACACACACACACACACACACACACACACACACACATCATTGAAATTTCTCTTCTATCTCACAGACGCCAAAATAAGAAACTGTGGTTTGGTAGCTGTGAAGAAATATATATTTGGAGAAAAAAAAATCTGGGATATTATGTGTGGTATGTTTCCTCACTATTCAATGGTATCACAAGTCTATCAGGATCCAATCCTGAAGGCTGGTAGTACAATAAACCATAAACCATAAACCAGACGTGTTTTCAATTTCATATATTTTTTTAGATTTTGGAATATTTGCTATATATAATGAGAAAATTGGGGGATAGAAACCTAATCCAATCCTGAAGGCTGATAGTGTTACAATAAACCATAAACCAGAGTGTTTTGTGAAGCCAAAAAACTTTTTTTAATTCAAGCAAGAAATATTTTATCAAGTATATAGCTTCTTCTCTTAAAGCAAGTTGAGAAGTTTCATAGGTTTATCAAGTCTTCATGGAAAAGAATTTGATCTCCTACTAGACCATAAAGGCTTCATTTTGATTCTCCCATAATCTATTATGGGTTTCATCCAGAATTATTTCAGGCAGGGTGTGGTGGTGCACATCTGTAATCCCACTACTTGGGAGGCTGAGACAGGAGAAAAGAAGGTTCAAGGCCGGCCTCAGCAATTTATTGAGCCTCTGTTTCAAATAAAAAAAAAATAGGACTGGAGATGTAGCTTAGAGGTAGATCACCCTTGGTTCAATCCCTGGTACCACACACACAAATAAAGAGAAAAAACAGAATTATTACAATAAAAGTAATTTATCCCCTAAAGAGCTGTAGGCTTTTTGAGGAGATAAAAAGGGCTTAGTCATATCTATCTTATGCTCATTACAATATATAACATGATTTATACTTGATAAATGAATATATGTCTGACTCATACATAACAACCCTTGCTTGCTCCCGCCTCGTTTAGATACGAGCTCCCATGGAGTCCCGGTTATTCTCTTTGTTTATATGCCTTGACTTTATTTCTAGCTATTCTCTTTTCAAAGAAATATTCCATGTTCTGGAAACTTCGTGCCTTATCTGCAAAGCTACTCACTCTTATTCCAGTCATTTTGGTCACCCAAGTCTGTGCCCAGATTACCTTCAGGTCACTGTTATCGCCAGTGAAGTCTCTCTCTGCATGTCCGCCCCCTTTTTAACAGTCCTTAACTTGCGGCTGTCTTTCTTCCTGTTTGTATCCTGGGTTCTCCCTTCTCTCGTCCATCTCTTCCCCTGGAGCAGCCTTCCCACCGAAACATGTCAGACTACTCTTTTCTTCTCCTTCAAATTGCTTCAAAAACCTGCTTAGCAATTACACCTTCACCGTGCTGTGAGTGTTGACTTGATCGTTCCTGTTGTTTGCACTGTTGGTAAACTTTGTAGAATAGGGGTGTTTTTCTTCACTTTACCTATTTTAAAATATGCAGTTACTATATGTGTATAGATGCATATCTGTGTGTGCGCATGTGTGTACAGTAGTACGGTTCTTTCAACCCCTTGATTTAACTGATATTATGGATTTTAAAAATTCACTCTCAACCATCATTCCCCAAATATCTTTTCAAAAAGCAGAAAAATACCCCTAATATTCTGTGTGTGTGTGTGTGTGTGTGTGTGTGTGTGTGTGTGACTGGTGATTGAACCCAGGGGCATTCTACCTCCAAGATACACTCGCTTTTTATTTTTTATTTGAAGCAGCGTTTTGCTAGGTTGCTGAAAGTCTCAGTAAGTGGATGAAGGTGTACTTGAACCTGTGATCTTCCTGTTGCAGCCTCCTAAGTACTGGGTTTACAGGTATATGCCACCACACTCAGCTCCTTTAAATTGTTTGGGGGGGGTGTCTGGGGATAGAACCCAGGGGCATTCGACCACCAAGCCACACCCCCTGCCCTATTTTGTATTCTTTATTTTAAAACAGGGTCTAAGTTGCAGAAGGTCTAAGTAGCTGAGGCTGTCCATGAACTGCGATCCTCCTGTCTCCGCCTCCCAAATGCTGGGATTACAAGCGTGTGCCACCACACCTGGCCAGCTCCTTTCAATTTTGAAACAGGGTCTCACTAAGTTGTTGAGGCTGGCTTCGAACCTGCGATCCTCGTGTCTCAGACTCCCAAATACTGGAATCACATTCATGAGCCACCATGCCCAGCACTTCTTTTTTTTTTTTTTTTTTTGGTGTAGGTACTGGGGTTCCTGGAAACCCTTTTTACCTCCGGGCCACACTCCCAGACCCATTTTATATTTTTATTTGGAAAGAGGGTCTCTTAAACTAGCGAGGCTGGCTTCGAACCTGCGTGATCCTCCTGTCTCCGCCATCACGCCTGGCTCTTCTTCATCTTTTAAAAACTAACAGTACAACCTTATATAGAGTGACATGGAGATTTAGAATTGAGAGGGACAGGTAAATTCATCTATTTCAAATTTCCTCATCATAGACAATGAAACTGGTCAACACTTCTCCCAGGGTAGAGCATGAGTACGAGGAGGTGCTCAGGAGAACACGCCGGCACCAAGTGCGACATCTTGCAGCACAAGCACGAGGATTAGACTTTTAGAAGTCCAGGTGACAACTCAGTCATTCTTTTTGAAAAAGACATTTTGGAGCCGGTGTGGTGGCTCACACTTGTAATCGCAGTACTTGGGAGGCTGAGACAGGAGGATCACAGGTTCCAGGTAGTAAGTCCTTCCCCAACTTAGTGAGACCTTGTTTCACAATACAAAATAAAACAGGGATAAGGGTGAGTGTAGCTGAGAGATAGAATGCCCTTGGGTTCAATCCCTAGTAACACACACACACACACACACACACACACACACACACACACACAATTTTGAAACACCATTGTTGAATGCCTTATTAGACATTTAAAAACATTCCTCTCTCTAATCCAGCCAACTCTTCACCATTTTAGATGTTACAATTTGCTATCTGAGGACTCCCGTATGTGCTTTGTCAGCCTAATTCTTTGGCAAGAAAAACATGGAATAATCTCTCTCTCTGCCTGTTTGTGCGCAGCGTCTTGCGCAGTACAGTGCCTGCCGCAGTTGCAACTGAGTAATGCTTGGATGGATGAGTCAATCAAGTACAAATGAATCTGAGCCATGTAACATATCTGTTGTGAAATGTCTGCTTTGGAATGATCTGAATTTGGTGTAACAGAATGATAGTAATCTGTCTCCTACCAAAACTATTTGAAATTTCCAGCCCTAAGAAGCATAGATTCTGAGCTTAGGAGGTTTCCTGCCAGATTTCGGCTTCCCTCCTTGGACATTACATCCACTCTCACGTGCACGCACACACCATCTGTTCCCTCTCTGACTCTTTCTTTCAAGGAATGATGTTCGTGAAACATATTGTCACTATTCATAATGAAACACTCTATCTCTGGACATTTCAGAAACTTTTTCTGTGGTTGAGTTTTGCATCCTTACTGCCTACGCCAAACTCCAAATTTTAAAAATTATAAAGAGTTGTTATTTGTTGTGTATCATCTACTTGCAATGTTCTCTCTATGGATCAATTATAGCATATTTACACTTCAGAGGTAAGGGGATAAATTGGTGAAAGTTTTATCCTTTGGCAGGATATGTGTGCACGTGAGCATATGGACTCACACACACCACTGGGGATTGAACCCAGGAGTGTTCCACCTCAGGACTATAACCACCAGCAATATTTTATTTTGAAACAAGGTCTTACACATGCTGGCCTTGAACCTGTGATACTCCTGTCTCAATCCCAAGCACAGGGATTATAGGAATGTGCCACTGCACACAGTTTAAGACTTATAATGTGATGCATAAGCTCTTAGTTTATTTTAAGAACAGAAACTTCTGTTTTAAATTTTTTTTTGGTGGTACTGGGGTTCCTGGAAACCCTTTTGCCTTTGGGCTACACTTTCAGACATATTTTATATTTTTTATTTGGAAACAGGGTCTCTTAAGCCAGCAAGGCTGGCTTCGAACCAGCACGATCCTCCTGTCTCCGCCTCTCAAGCACGGGGATTACAAGCGTGCGCCACCAAGCCTGGCTAAAAATTTTAATATATAAGTGCTTGAGAGATATTTTCAAGCAAAGACACACTAAATCAAAGTATTGTTGATAAATTTGACAAAGTCTGCTATTCACATGCTTATCTTAAACTAGATCTCAAGATTATGTTGAGAATTTTTTTTTTTTTTTTTTTGTGGTACTGGGGTTCCTGGAAGCCCTTCTACCTCCGGGCTACACTCCCAGACCTATTTTATATTTTATTTGGAAACCAGGGTCTTTTAAGCCAGCGAGGCTAGCATCGAATCTGCGCGATCTTCCTGTCTCCGCCTCCCAAGCACGGGGATTACAAGCGTGCGCCACCACGCCCGGCGAGGATTTTATATTTCTAAGTTTTTAAATCCCCTGCTATCCTTGAGATGTTTCAATCTGATGCTACTAATGAGCACTCTTTCTGCCTGTCTACAGCTACATTTCCCATCTGTACACTCCCTCTATTTACATTTTTTTCCACCTTTTATATTTATTGCGGCCTGACACTGCCTCTGACCTCAAAGCAAATAAAATAAAATTTTGTCACCGTGGTCTTTATACTCTCTTTGCTGGTTGGGTGCCAATGCTTCTAGGTTTGGTAAATTAATTATGTTTTTCTACTTCACCAACTTTGTTGAGACTGATGACTTGTTTAGTGCATTTTGACTATCATTAGCCATTATCCTATCATTAGATAAAATTGTTCTGTGCTATAATAAATGTATGAAAACATAGATTATATTTTCATACATACGCAGAGATATGTGTCAACTTATACACAGTATATAAAGGACTTACCATGTACATTCGGGTGTTTCATGTTTACCAAGAATTTTCATGTATACGTATCTTATTTGATAAACATATAACCTTACAAAGTAGGCAAAGCATGTATCATGCCTATTTTAGCAGTCAAGAAACTGAAGCTTATGAGGATCTGGGTAAGATCACAGAGAATGTTCTGCCAGCTGTTATTTCAATCCCATTTTCTTCTAAGCATAATCTTTTCTTTCCATATTATGCCGCAGATCCTGAAACTCCCCACAGCGGCAATCTCTCTCTAACAAAAACTGTATAGACTCAGCTGAAGCCTTGCTTATGCAATACAATGTTTAATTCAATAAAATAAATTATTTGCCATGATATGGGGAGCTTAACAGGATCTTACCTGCCACTCAATCTCTTTCTGATGTGAATTGTAGGGAACATTACATACTGATGAGGTGTCTTATGTTCTATTTATATATGTCCTAAGAAAGAGCATCAATATTTAGCTCTTAGAGAAATGCTTCTTCCTTTGTCTCATTTTCCAAATTTTTCAATCACTAAGTTTCAATTATTAGGAGCATTTACTAAGAACCTCCAGATGTACAACTCCCCCGAAACCTTGGAGGATACCGGCCCTCTGACCCCTCTCCTTTAGTCCTCCCAGAGGATGCTCCGCCTTGCTGGTCCCTGTTATGGCCTACCGGTCCCAGGCGCTCCTCCTGCCTCAGGACTTGGGGGTTCACAGTTGTCTCCGATTTGTTCGCTCTTCATGCAGATATATGGCAAGATAATTCTCACCTGGTTGCGTCTTACTCTTCATGTACTTTAACACCGCCCTGTGCTTCTATGATGGTACATATTGTACATATTCCATGATAGTACATATTTGCCATTATATATTAATCTCTTCTAGCAAGTTATAAGCTTTAAGGGGCTATATTGGAAAAATGCATGTAACTTTATTTTGTATAGGTAACATAACACATGCTTACATGCATATACCTATGTTTGTCAAATAACAATATTTGCCAAAAGCCCATCCTCTTTACAAACCTGGTGGCTTATTGCCTCGTACAAAGCAGACATTAATCAATCTGTTATCTTAACTTGAAGTGCCAGACAGGGAATAAAAAATTAACAGTATCCAAAGTGTGAGATACACTTCACCTTCAGTGGGGTGCATGATACTGTTCTAAAAACACACAAGAGGAAGTCTTATTGGGTGCTAGTATATCTCTAATACATCTGCAACACCTGATAAACTTCCTCTGTAAAAAGGAGAGAACAGAGTTCAGACACACAGGCTTTGCAGGTATAAGTCTAAAAACCAGAATCATAGGCCGGGCGTGGTGTGCACGCTTGTAATCCCCGCACTTGGGAGGCGGAGACAGGAGGATCGCGCAGGTTCGAAGCCAGCCGCGCTGGCGTAAGAGACCCTGTTTCAAAAATATAAAAATAGGTCTGGGAGTGTAGCCCGGAGGTAGAAGGGCTTCCAGGAACCCCAGTACCACCAAAAATAAAAAAAATAAATAAACAAATAAAATAAAAACCAGAATCACAAGAACATTATTTTGCACTGGTTTTAGCTTCCATTTATGGTGATACTGATTTTCCACTTAGAGTTCTATTTGCATTCTTTATGTTAAATACTAAGTGCTTATAAAGGTGATCTATAACAGGTTATGTATAAGGTACAACTATTACACAAACACCTGTGCGCCTGGCTCCTGGTTAGCTTCCTGGGTGGCATTCCTTGATAATCCACCACCCTGTCTAAATGGGCATTTCACACATTACAAATACAGATAATACAGATACATATTTTCTCAAGATTACAAGACTTTCATGCTTTCTGTTTATGAAATGCTAGTTCACGCCATTTTCTCATTTGTTTACGTAATGGTTTGTTTTCCTACTGCTTTGAAGTCAAATCACATATTTCTTACATATTTTTAAAAATAATAACTTTAATTGATAATTTTTCCAGTCATATGTTAAAGTGTGTTACCATCTTGTAGGTTTAATTTTAGCTCACTTATGGTAACTTTGGTAAACAAAACTTACTATCTCTAATGTAGAGCAGCATACCAATCATTTTAGTTGTGAATCATTGGTGTGTCTTGCTGAAGAAGTCATTCCTTAACCTAAGATCAAAAAGTATTTTTGATATATTTTAAGAGGTTTATGGTTTGTCTTTCAAATATTTATACAAGTGAGTAGGAATTCAAGTTTATATGTGTGAATAAGAGTTCAGTTTTTCCCTGTAGATAATGATTTCAATATCCCATCCATTTCTAAGAGCCTCAAGAAGTTGCTCAAGCTGGCCTCCAGCCTGCGATCTCCCTGCCTCCGCCTCCCAAGTACTGGGAGTGCAGGCTGTGCCACCACCGGGATATATCTCTGCTATTCTTGACCTTTCATTCTTTCATATACATTTTGGAATCTGCTTGTCAAGTTCCAAAAATAAACATGCAAACATATAAAACCTGTTGAATTTTTTATTGGAATAGCATCGAATTTATGCATCAATTTAAAGATAATTGACAACTTTAGAGTACTGAATCTTTCTATCCAAGAACAAGTTATATAGATCATTTCTTTAGGTCTCTTAAAATATCTTCAATAATTTTTTTCATTTTCTCCACATTTCTTATTCATTTTATGTGGTTTCTTTCTATATACTTAAATTTTTGTGCCTAATATAAATGAGGTTTTTGTTGTTGTTGTTCAGTTTGGTTTTCAGTACTGGGATTGAACCCAGGAGATACGACTTCTGATTTATACCTCCAACCCTGTTTTAGTTTTTATTTTGAAACAGGTTCTCACTAGGCTACTCAGAGTCTTGCTGAATCGCTGAGGCTGATCTTAAACCTGTGATATTCCTGCTTCCTCCCAAGTACTGGGATAACAGACAGGTGCTACTAGGCCTGGCAAATTAAAACGTGGAATTTCTGGAATTTTTGTTTTGTTTGCTTATCAATAAATAACTAATTGGCTTAAATGAAATGATTGAGTATCTAGTAACTTTGTTAAAGTTCTCTTGAGAGTTTTTGGGTGTTGTTTTACATAGAAATATAAGCTTGACATAAGACAGTTTGTTTCTTTTCAATTTTATGCTATCTTTTTAATATTTAAATTCAATTTTATTTTATCTGACATTGTTAGTTAATTTACCCATCAAGCCTGATTAGTGACTTTACTTACAAAATATTAATTACATTAAAATTTCTCTGCTAATTAAAATGCTTAGGCCGGGCGTGGTGGCGCACGCTTGTAATCCCCGCACTTGGGAGGCTGAGACAGGAGGATCGCGCAGGTTCCAAGCCAGCCTCAGCTACTTAGTGAGGCTCTCAGCAACTTAGTGGGACCCTGTTTCCAAATAAAAAATATAAAATAGGATAGGTCTGGGAGTATAGCCCGGAGGTAGAAAGCCTCTGGGTTCCACCCCCAGTACCACCAAAAAAAAAAAAAAAAAAAAAAATGCTTGCAGAACACTGTAAATAAACTTTATTAGTGTAAAGAAATTCCTGCTTTTCCTATTTTAGTGTGTTTTGAAGCATGAAAGAATCCTGAATTTATTTTTTCTACACTCTTAAGATAAACATATATCTTCTTTAACCTGTTAATGTGATAAATTAAATTTAATAGATTGTCTGAGATTGAACCCATCTTGTATTCTTGTGATATGCAATTTTTAACATGAAATATACTCTTATTTCTATGCATGGAGATTTATTAGTATTTTACTTAAATTTTAACATGTAAAATCATGAGTAAAAATTGGCCTAGGTTTTTCTCTTTTACTCTCTTTGTCTGGTTTTGATATCAAGATTACACCACATTTATTAAATGAATTGGAGTGCACTCTTTTTGTATTTTCTGGCAAAGCTTTGGAATTATGTGTATGCTTAAGAATAACTCACTTTGAAAGCCATCTGGGTCTGGTATTTTCTTTGTGGGAAGATTTTCAAGAATTTATTAAACTCTTTAGTGTTTATGGAATCATTTTACTTCGCCATTCCTCCCCCTTTTATTATTTTTTCTGCCAGTTTTGATATTATGCTAAGATTGTTTCCATATAGTTGAAATTTTCTAGCTAGTAACATAAAGTTATGTATAGTATTCTCTTGTTCTTTTTTATCCTGTGCATTTATTAGTAGTTCTAGTGAAACTTTAATTGAGAAATAGCAGACAGAGAGTAAAGTGCAGTGATCACTCTTGAGTGCATTGCTTGGTGAAGTCTGACATATGTATGCACTGGTGTAACCACCACATGGAGCAGGGTTGGAACAATTCCAGCACCTAGAAGACTCTCTGTGACTCTTCTGATCTCAATCATCATCGGTTCCATTGCACACTCTTAAAGTTTATATAAATGTGGCCATGGAACTTAAAATACATGATTCCCTTACTCAGCATTATGCATGTGAATCATCCAGTCTGTGGTAGAGCAGTGGTTCTTCTTTTTTGCTGTGTAGTATTCTACTACAATG
This sequence comes from Muscardinus avellanarius, assembly GCF_963383645.1. Lineage (NCBI taxonomy): Eukaryota > Metazoa > Chordata > Mammalia > Rodentia > Gliridae > Muscardinus > Muscardinus avellanarius. The sequence continues at coordinate 50,293,869 of NC_137803.1, read as the reverse complement.
CATGGGCTGAATTTGGACTCTTCTATAAGTTGTACATATTATAATAAATACATATTCATTCTATTTTGATGGACATTTTTGTCGATTCTAGTTGGAAGTTTATACACATAAAACTTCTAAGAATGTTTTTACTCATGACTGTGGAAAACAGAGGACATGTTTCTCTTACATATAAATTTAGGAATAGAGTTGATGGGCATAAAAGAGGACGGTGTTTAACTTAAATCCCGTCCAATAGTTTTTTAAGCAGTTGTATAAAATTAGAATTACAGAGAGTTCCAGTTGCTCTTTATTCTCACAAAGAAAAAGTCCTTGCATTGTTTTTTAATATAGTCAGTTTGATATGTTTAGTAACTCCCACTGCCCTTGTTATCTTTTGAACTTCTGCAAATAGAGCTAAAGCTCACCTTTTCATTATTAATTGTTACGTATTCATGATATTTGTATTAATTAACATCATCAGAGGTTTGTAAATTCCATTGGTCTTTCTCCAAAAGGGAAGTTTTTCCTTTGTTGGCTGCATTGTTGCTTTTTTGCTTCTTATTCCAATATATTTTGCTGTTTTATTATTTTCTTCTCTCCAACTATTTATGGGTTTATTTTGTTGTTTTGTTCCTTATATCTCGAGTTCTATCTTTAATTCACTGACAATATACTTTATTTTCTAATAACTTTCAGTGTTTTTACTTTCTAATAATTTTCCCTCTAAGTACTATTTCGTTGTAGCTCACACATTTTTATTTTTTTCTTCAGCACTGGGGATTGAACTCAGGGGCAATCTACCTCTGAGCTACACCCTCATGTCTCACTAAATTGCTGAGGCTGGCCTCTAACACCACCACTCCAGACTTTAATTTGTAATTTTAAGCTTTTGTTCTATGCCTGTTTTTTTTTTTTTTTTTTTTTTTTTTTTTTTGGTGGGTCTGGGGATGGAACCCAGGGTCACTGTACCTCTGAGTGGCACACCCAGCCCTATCTTTTAGATTTATTTATTTATTTATTTATTTATTTATTTATTTATTTATATTGGTGGTACTTGGGGTTCCTGGAAGCCCTTCTACCTCCGGGCTACACTCCCAGATTGATTTTTATAATTTTTATTTGGAAACAGGGTCTCTTAAGCCAGTGAGGCTGACTTCGAACCAGCGCGATCCTCCTGTCTCTGCCTCCCAAGCGCGGGAATTACAAGTGTGCGCCACCACGCCCGGCCTAGTCTTTTTATTTTTGAAACAGGGTCTCACTGGGTTGCGAAGGGCCTCACAAAGTAGCTGAGGCTGTCCACAAACCGCGATCCTCAGAATTCAGCCTCCCAAATGCTGGGATTACAAGCATGCGCCACCACACCCGGCTCCATGCCTATTTATAAATTCAAAAATAATGAGCTTTATAAAATATATTTTTCATTTTTAATTCAGTTATACTATAGTCAGGGAATGTGACTCATGTAATCCTGCACTTTGAAATTTGTTGAGATAGGACTTTAAGATAGGAAGAGTGTGGAGACTAGCCAAGGTATTGCCTGGAGATAAGAGGTTGGAAAAGCAGAGAGAGGAGAATTACAAAATAAGAATCTATGGGACGGGCAAATAAAGGACCTAGAGGGTTAGGAAAAGAAAGACCGTACAGGAAATGAAAAGAAAGTTCCAAACAAGATTGACCAGGAGGAAAATGGTACACTGTCCAAAATAAAAATTACAGTTCAATTTTGTCAAATGGCTAGCAGAACATACACCCAGTAATGTCAAAGAGGAAGATGAAGACTAAGAGGTTGAAAATGTCTATGTGACAGTGATTGGGCCATAGCAAAATGGGACTGAGAAAGAGAAAGGGAGATTAAGAACAAAACCTTTAGAAACCTGCAATGTAAAAGGTGAAGGGGAAAGGTAGACACAAGGGGAATTGGCTGTTTAGGCTGTAAAAAGCCTTTGAGCAAGTAGGTGTGGTAGTGCACACCAGCACTTGGCAGGCTGACACTGGAGGACCGCAGGTTCAAGGCCAGCCTCATCAATTTACTGAGGCCATCAACAGTTTAGTGGGATCCTGTTTTAGAATAAAACATAAAATAGGTTTGAGAGTGCAGCTCAGAGGTAGAACACTGCTGGTTTCAATTTCCAGTAAATAACACACTCATGTGCACACACACACACACACACACACACACACACAACCTTATGGCAAGGTTCTCAAATTAAGACTGTTAAATTACTGGAACTCGCTGAGTGTGGTGGTGCATGCTTATAATCCCAGTAGTTGGGAGGCTGAGACAGGAGGATTATATGTTCAAGGCCAGCCTCAGCTACTTAATGAGGCCTGGAGGCTGAGACAGGAGAATTGCAGGATAAAGGCCAGTGTGGTAGCTTGGCAAAACACTCTTTCAAAATAAAAAGTGCCGGGCGTGGTGGCACACACTTGTAATCCCCGTGCTTGGGAGGCAAAGACAGGGGGATCACACAGGTTCGAAGCCAACCTCGCTGGCTTAAGAGATCCTGTTTCCAAATAAAACTATAAAATAGGTCTGGGAGTGTAGCCCGGAGGTAGAAGTGTTCCATCCACAGTACCACACAAAACAATTAACACTTTTTATTACTTTGAAGTACATATATGATGTTTATTCATTAGACTGTTTCCTGATGTTTACTGATCTGAGCGTGGTGGCACACACCTGTAATCCCAGTACTTGGGAAGCTGAAACAGGATTGCAGGTTCGAGACCAGCCTCAGTTACTCAGTAAACTTTCTTTTTAGATGAGCAACCTAACGAGAGCCTGTATCAAAACAAAAACAAAATTTAACAAAAACAATAAATTGATGAGTATTCAGAAGTGGAAAGTTGGGGAGGAGAAAAAAGAAACCAATACTGACAATTTTAAAAGACCATGCTAATGAAACCAACATGATTTGGGTTTTAGGTCAACCTGACACGTTAAAAAGAGGCAGTGGGTCTTAGGAGCTGGCTGGGAAATGCAGCCCAGAAGAGGAGGCGGCGTGCAAGAAGAGAGACTGAGCCCTGCTCAGGAAGCCAAGCACAGCAGAGGAGCCCCCAGAGGAGGAGAGAATGGCACAGCTCAGCAGGCTGTGCCTGGCCTCCCAAGCTGGTGAGAGGCGGGATTTATTTGAGAAAATGGAAAGCCACCAAGGAATAAGGAGTAAGTTACATCATTTAATGACTATTTCTATACTTCCAACTTCAGCATGAAGGGTGGGTAGACAGAAGCAGGAAAGGAATCTATCAGGAGGTGATTGCAGTAGCCAGGGAAGAAATGCTTGCAGCCTAGAACAAGATGGTGGCTCGGTAGGTGGAAGGAAGTGGATGAGATGTGGGAAGATACTTGTCATAAGTGGAACCCACAATACTTACCAATGGGCTGGATGGGGAGAATGAGAGAAAGGAAGGGATTGAGATGTCTTCCAGGTTTCCTGCTTAAGTAATTAGGTAGAGGGTGTTTCCACTAACTAAAATCATACAAGTCTAGAACAGGCTTCAGAATCGAAGATCAAGAGTTCAGTGTGTACACATACCTAAAAGATACAAATTGATAAGTCAATCTGTGCAAAGAACACAGTCACTGAAGCCGAGAGGAGATCTAGACAGGAAATAGAAATTTGGGGATTGTTTACATAGAGATGGTTGTGGCCACAAGTACATGAGCTGTCCATTGGAATGGTAGCCAGAGAAGAAAAATAGGACCAAAAATGAGCCTCGAATTCTTGCCCGTTTTGTCATAGATACATGTGCAAAGCAGTAAAAGGCAGTGGAGGAAGAGAGCTGGGACAGGGAAGCCCTGGAGCCAGAGAGGACATCAGCAAGAGCTGCCCAGTGTCATGGGGAAAGGGAGACAGGAAGGCTCTCTCCATTCTGGAAACCAATCCCTGGCAGTCCTGAAGCAACCGCACTTCCCTTGAGCAGAAAACCCTGAGATGAAGAGGGCCTGGCTCATGCGCACCATGCCTGGAACGAAACTGAAAGGACCATGCCTGAAAGGACCATGAGCCACTGCTTTGAACCCTAATGTAGTACAAATATAAACAGCAAAACTATAGCAAACACACCTGGAAAGGTTACAGTCACTGAGCCAGGAGCGTCCTGTGTTGATACATCTCATTTACAGAGGACATTCGACAGGTAGGGAGATGTTTGTGGAGGAAGTTGGGCTCACAGGAGGCCTTGCAGGGTGGCTAATCTCCAAGGAAGGGTAGGCTGGACAGCCGAAGGCAGAGGGAAGCTATTCAAGAAGACAGAGTTTTGGTGGCAGAAAAATAGGAGAAGTAAAAGGATGGGAGGGCCTTAGAAAGGCACAGAGGCAACTTGTCATAATATATGGGTTAAAGTGCTCCCAATCATAGAATAATGTAAAGGTTAGGAAAGGAAAACGAATTCAGGGGTCCAAGTCTGAAAAGTCTTGTTTTTCACAATAAAATATTATATTGCCCTATGGGGATGGAAGTTCAGAGTACTTTAGATGGTTCAAATAGGAAGGTACATGCTATTTAGATTTGTGTTTTAGATAGCTTATTCTGGCAACTATGCCCAGATGGGTTTGAACATTATAAGACTAATGTCAGAGGGATGGATTTTGTGGCTGCTTCAGTAGTTCAGCAAAAGATGATTTGAAATTGAACTTAAAATGTTGTGAGGTGGTGGAAAGCAGGTTTGACCCAACAGATGCATCTAAGCAACATGGAGGGGACATGATGTGGAAAAGAAGAGACAGAATCTCAGGGACCCGGGGTGCCCGGGTTTGAATCTGGAATGTCCTCCAGAAAAGCACATGTGTTTCATTGCAGAAATATTCAGAGGTGAAACAACTGAATCAGGGCTCTAGATTCATTGGGTGGTAACTGTAGGCAGGTAGGGTGTAGCTGGAGGAGGTAATGGAGTGTGGCCTTGGGAACTATATCTGTCCCTGTTTTTGTTGTTTTCTCTCTCTTTTTCCTCTCTCTTCTCCCCCCCCCCCTTCTCTCCCTGTTTTCAGCTGCCCTGAGTAGCCGTCCTCTACCCGGCCTACCACCACGATGTTCCTGCCTTGGAGCCAGCCAACCATGGACTGAATTTCTGAAACCATGAGCCAAATAAACCGTTCCTCCTCTAAGTTGTTCTTGTTGGAGTGACAACAAAGCTAACTAGTAAGTAAGTGAAACAGGTGTCGGGCGTTGTGGCGCCGCTTGTAATCCCCGTGCTTGGGAGGCAGAGACAGGAGGATTGCGCAGGTTCGAAGCCAGCCTCGCTGGCTTAAGAGACCCTGTTTCCAAAAATAAAAAAAGTGTAAAATAGGTCTGGGAGTGTAGCCCGGAGGTAGAAGGGCTTCCAGGAACCCTAGTACCACCAAAAAAATAAAAATTAAAAAATAAAAGTAAATAAAAGAAATAAGTGAAACAGAAAATACAAGGGGGGAAAAACAGGTTTTAAAAAATATAAGTTCACTTTTGGAATATATGAAGAGTCCATCAGATAGCCATGCATAGGAATCTGAAGCTCAGGGGAAGGTATAAGTTCAAAATAGCAATTGCTACTGTTTTTTTTTTTTTTTTTTTTTTCAGTTAGCTTCACTGAGTTGCAATCTCCATTAAAGTACAGTATGTTGGTCAATTTGGCCAGTAGAAAGCTTAGAGAAGTCAGTTTCAGTAAAGTTAAGGAAGCAGAAAATCTTTTGTAGTGAGCTGAAGAAATGAATGGGAGAAGAAAGAACAGAGTGATACCAAGACAAGACATTCTGTGAAACGTATGGGGCTTAGAGGTCACCAGGGAAAAGTGCCTGCGGGGTCATGACAGAGCCTTGAACCTGGAGCTGGAGATCTGCACTCTCGCTTCTTGTCTACCTCTTTCTAGCTGTGTGAGCTCAGACAATCTCAATTGGCTGGCCTTCCTTCTTTGCCTGCCAGATAGGTAGCAGGATCAGATGGCCTCCACTGCCCCTTCTAGTTTTGCATCGGTGGTACTGTATGCAAATCTCACAACTGGCAGACAATTATAACTCTTGCAAGAGCAGTTGCAATGGACTGGTGGAGTTGAAATGTAGGCAAACAGTCCACCGGAGACACCTGACTATGAAGGGTCCTGGAAAAATGGAGGCAGAGGACACACGCTTCCAAAATCAACCACACAAAGGGAATGGCTACCAGCCACGAAGTCAGGAGGCAGCATCTTGAGGTCCAGATGGAACAGCACCTGACCCGACAGCCAGACCACTGCGGGCGAATCCAGAAAAACTAACATTTATTCAACACACTATAAACGTCAAGAACAGTGCAAGGTGCTTTGCATGCAGAAAAAGCTAGATGGCCAATTTTCCTCCACTTATGGACATTTCAGGCTATGTGAAATTGATATCACAGCCAATCTTTGAGGAGTCAAGGAGAATGGATCTGGCCCCAAAATATTTGATTCAGAACAGTCTCCTTGCCAGATTTACATTAATACACATAGAAGTTTTACACAAAGAAAATATTCTTTCACAAATTCAGAAAGCATTAAGCCAAAGAAATGGAATCCAAATTCACATCTTCTGCCTTTGATCCCAAGTATCTCCAGGACATGACAGCCACCTACATACAATGAGCGTTCTTCGAGTGCCACGTGTCTTGTCTTTCATAGATTTTTTTGAATTGTATGATTTTATATAGTACTTATTCCTTCCTACAATTATATCTAAATTTAAATCCCTTTTAATTAGGGAATCTAATATCAATCAAATGTTTCCTTTTTAGTTGTTGAAAGGTGCATGTGAGTGTCTATCAATATCTTTATATGATCATAAGTCATAATCCAGAAAAGTCTAATCTTGCTCTTGACAGCGTCCGTGTGTGCGGGTTTTACTGTCTACTGTGGTCGTCTTTTCTCTTCTGAAGCCTCAATCCTCAGCCAGAAGAGATGACAATTTCACCTATACTGCTAATTCTTCAAGTCTTACCTAAGACATCTAAGTCAATAGGCATGCAGTCACATTTCATTTTGCGACAAAATTTATTCCCAAATGATATACCTGACTTGTGATACAGACTTACATAGTAACTTCTCTTTTACCTAATCTGGCAAAAAATCACATACTCATAATAAGAAATCAAAGATGTTTAACTTGACTAATCAAGAATATGAGCAAATGACTATGTATTATACAGCTTTTATATAGCTTTTTCTAACACATCATACTTATAGGCTTCCTACTCTAAAACTCTATGGATGTTAAATAATTTTATATGGCAGTCCAAATAATATGGTACAATTTTAACTTTAGGAAGTATCACATAAAATTTTATGACCTAGATAGCTTAATGAGTTTAACAGTGATAATAATGAAAGATGAAAATATTGAACAAATTACTGAACTTTAAGGCACAAAGGAAATATTTATTTATTTATTCATTCTTTGTAGCACTGGAGATTGAGCCCAGGGGGATTTTACACCACCTACAACCCATCCCTTTTATTTATTTATTTATTTATTATTTTTATTTTTAAAACAGGATCTCACTAAGTTACCACACTCTAGCCTTGAACTTGTGATCTTCTTTGTCTCAGCCTCCCAGATACTGGACCTACAGGTGTGCATTACTCTGCTCAACTAACAAAGAAGACATTTAAACTGAATCCTAATATTTGTTTGATTAAGGACATTGCTGTAAGCTAGTATTAATCAGGTTTCAGAGCAAGGTACCCTTCTGCATAAAAAGTCATTTTTTATCTTTAGTAGCTAAGTACTGGAAAACACTAGTGGAAAACTTAAACAAGTATTTTTAAAAATAGTTTAAACACGGTTTTATGTAAGTGTAAGAGACAGATAACCTTTCGTGTTATCATTAAAATTTTAGGTATAATTAATTGGCTGTGCCTTAAGGATAAATTCTCCTCATCATGTAACTCAAACCAAATTGATATGGGCATACTATTCTTATGTCCTCCTTTGTTACTGAAATACTCTATGGTATTATAACATATACCAATTTATAATTGTTAGAAAAAATAAACCATGGACAGGCCAGAAAAAGAATAGGCATATGCCTTTTCTTAACCGATCTAACAAATATGAGAGGCCAATTGTTCTTGATTTTTAAATGGAACACCACAGTCACACATATACACATGCATGTGTGCGTGTGCACACACAGTCATTTACACACCACTACACACTCTTTAAATTAATATTCAGCCGGACGTGGTGGCGCACGCTTGTAATCCCCGCGCTTGTGAGGCAGAGACAGGAGGATCGCACAGGTTCGAAGCCAGCCGTGCGCGCTGCTTTAGGAGACCCTGTTTCCAAATAAAAATGTAAAAATAGGTCTGGGAGTGTAGCCCAGAGGCAGAAGGGCTTTCAGGAACCCCAGTACCACCACCACCAAAAAAAAAAAAAAAAAAAAAAATTAATATTCAAACTCCTACAAAAACGAGAAGAGTAACTTTCTGCAAAAGCGTTTTAAGAATCCTTATTTCACAACACTTAGAAACAAGACATTTGGGAGGCAAATGGGCAAACGTGACCATGGAGCTCACGGATAATGTTCTGGATCTATCCGATTGCTACTGCTAACTCAGATAACTGCCTTGGCTAATTATATTATTATGGACAAGAAATTTCATTATTCTAAGAAAATGTCACAATATCTGCAACTTGCTCTCATGCACACTGGTAAAAATAAAAGTGTGTGTGAGCCAGAGACAGAGGTGGGGGAGGCTATGCAAAGGAATGTTCCTTTTTCATAATCTAGAATATGGATACACAAATACATACATGTTCATTGTGCTCTTCATTTAATTTTTCCGTAGGCTTAACTTCTTTTGAAATAAAAAGTCTGTTAAAAATTATTTTCGTATGATTATAACTACCACGATTTGTTTCATAAGAAACTACTATATTTGATCCAACACATGAGCCACGAGCCATTATTAAAACTATGTTCTCCCAGCTGCCTTCATCAGTTTGAAAGAATTTCATTTGTTTAAATGACAGAAAGGTGCAGATTTACTTGGGCAGGGGAGAAGGGAGAGAACTTCAAAGTTGGGGAGTCTGCTGTGCTGCAGACGCCTCCTTGGGCGAGGATGGGCTGTGTGCCTCCTTTTCTGCTCTCCCCCACAGCTGCCTGATGCCTATCTGCGGAGAGATGCAGGGAGCCCTCCAAGAGGGTGCGAGTGCAGAGTCAAGATAAGGAAATGCAGTCACCCCAAACTGAAGGGACAAGGATCTCCCTGGGGTTTTCATTTGGATGGATCTCCAGATAGGGGCAGGTAGGGAAGTGGAGCGGGCTATTAGCAAGCAGATGATGAGGCAGAAAGAAATTATATTGAAAGGAGCCATCTTCTGCTCAGCTTCTAGGCATGATGACTTATAAAACTATTTCACTGTAAATGAACTTGCTTCCAGTACTCATCACAGCAAAGAATGTGAAACTACCGCACTCTGAAGCGGAGGGCGGGAACAACATGAATTTTGAAACCCAGAGAGTGAAGACTCTGGGTTGGTGCCTTTAAACAGATAATGAGTCTGTGGTGTTTAATAAAAGTAGTAGGGGCTTTTAAAAAGTCCTGTTGTGAGAAAGTATTTTCCTCGTTACCCACAAGACAAAGAAAAACAGTGAGTGTTGACAACGCAGTATTAAAAAGCCACCCTTACCCAATTTGTTATCTACCAATACATATATTCCTTTTAATTTACTCGAAGCCAGCATGTTGGCTCAAACTATCTTACTTTTGTATCATTATCTCTCTGCCATACACACAAGTCATGGCTGGGGATTTCAACTCGCGGTGAAGCTATACTGAGATTCCAGATCTCAGTGGTGTTGGCACGAGCACTGGTCTCTTCAGTCATAGAGAAGACAATATCCTAGGGAGACTGGAAATAGTCCTATTTTGCACCAGTCGAGCCCAAATGCTGCTTACCAAGAAGCAAGTAATTGCTAGCTAATGGCTCTGGGGGACAGAGACCCACTGCATTTCAAACCAAGCCTCTGTTGGTACAGGGCAATAAATAATGCTGCGGACAGGGCAGACGTAAAGCGGGGAGAGTTTGTTGCGAGGTTTAAACAGCAAACGCGAGGAAGGCAAGTTACCTCGTCCGACTGGGAGGGACTGATTCTGGGCATGGGCGACACTTGGGGCGTTTTCAGCTGTGCACCGTTACCGTCTGGCACGAGCTCTCGGTGCACGGTCTGGATGTGATTCTGGAGCTCGCTTTCAGACTCGAACTTCACGTTGCAGCTGGAACAGCGCGTCTTCGGTCCCCCCGCCTTGCCTTTGCTCTCCATGGCACTCAGACTCTCACTCTGGCCCAAGCCCGGTCTGTTCGTGCTGGGCGGGAGGCTGATGCCCGGGCTACTGCTCTTGCTGAGATTCACGCAGCCAGCACACAGACCATATGGCAAGCCATTGATGTCAAGTTTCACCAGATCTTGCTTGGACCGGAATTCTTTGAGGCAGGATGCGCACTTGTACAGTTTCTGGACGTGCTGGCCGCGCCCGGTGGTCTGGACGGCGGACCCGTTCCCTGTCTTTTGCATGTGGAATGTCCCATGGATTTTGAGTTCCAAGGTGGAGGTCACAGTCTGCATGCACACCACACAGCGAAACCCCGTGAGGGAATTTCTCAAGTCAGGGTGCATTTGGCAATGCTCCAAGAACTCCTCCTCGCTTTGCAGGGGCATCTTGCAAATCCGGCAGTTTCCAGTATCCAGGCTCTTACTGTGTGTGACCTTGTGTTCGGTCAGAGTTAAGAGGGAAGGAAACCGCTCTCCGCAGATGGGGCACATATAGTGTTTGACGGGGCCTAGGTGGGTCTGCATGTGTTCACGGAGGCCGTTCTCAGAGAAGAAGGTTCGAGAGCACACGTTGCACTTGTAATTCCCCTTAATGAGCTCGGCTTTCTTCTTCACGATGGCGCTTTCCCCAGGTCTGATGTTGTGGTCCCGGAGCTGGTGATTCTGCAGCAGGGTTTCCATGGTGTAAGCGGCCCCGCAGATGTCGCACCCGTACATCGGCTCAGAGCTGTCCACGTCTTCTTCGCTCCCATCGTGACTGTTGTGGGACTCCTGGCTGTTGGTCAACAAGGTCTGCAGCTCCACTTCCTCTTTCTGCACCTGCTCGGAGGCCCCGTTTGTGCCACAGTTGGGGGTCTTGGTTTCAAACACACAATGCTTTTCCCGCAGATGCTTCTCTAGCAGAATGATGGCGTGGAAGGCTTTGCTGCAGAACTTGCAGTTGTACTTCTTACTGTGAGTGGTGATGTGGCACTGGAGCTCCACCTCGGTGCCGAAGGACTCGCCGCAGAAGATGCACTTGTGCACCTTGCCCTGGTTTTCCAGGTGGTTATGTTTCACGTGGAGCTGCAGGTCAGTCTCATTGCGGAAGTCCCAGTTGCAAGATGTGCACCGATAGACTTTCTTTTCATTGCTGTGCTTCACAGCCAAGTGCAGCTGGATGGAGACTTTGGAGTCAAAAACTTCTTGGCAGAGGGTGCAGCGGAAGAAGACAAAGGTGTGCATGTCCAGCAGGTGTTTCTGCAGGTCATCCACCGACGTGAACTGCTTGTCGCAACTCTCACAGATATAATACGTCGAGGTGATCATAAAGTGAATGGTTACATGCTTCAGCAAGGACTCTTGGTTAGGGAATTCCTTGTTGCACTGAGGACAGGTCAATTTTGGCAGCACAGTGTCGAGATGAGTTTTTAGGTGAGTCTGAAAGCTGTCTAGGGACGTGTACTTAGCACCACACTGATTGCAGATATATTCTCCAGCCGGACGCGCAGGTGCGCCCCCTACTGTCTGCATCATCTTAAGAGATGTTTGCTCTATGGCCACTGGAGATAGGGGGCTCAAGGCCCGGGATTTCTTCCCGTTGTGAATGTAATTCAGGGCCAAGGGAATGTTTTTATGATTCTCTTTGATATGCTTGTTCAATTTAAGAACACTGTTAAATATTGGCGAATTCGTACAATAGGAACAGGAATAGACTTCTACTACTGGTTCTTTCGGAGTCCCAAGCACAGGAGACCCAAATCGGGAACCACTGAGGTCACAATGAACCTGTCTTATGTGCTCTTCGAGGGAAGAGTCAGTGAGAAACCCCATGTAGCAATGGGGACAAAAGAATGCATTACTGTCCTTAGCTGCAGGGTTTGCAAACCCGTGAGAACATCGGATGTGCTCCTGGAGGGTGTTGAGGTCGTTGACAACTTCCGAACAGAAGTTGCACTGGTAAACTATCGCAGGCATGGCAGAAACAATCAGGCCAGGGTCCTGCGCTTCATGCACTTGCTTAAGATGTTCATTTAGGTTATAGAGTGAGGGCAAGACCTCCAAGCAATACTGACAGATATGGGCCTGTTCTGGCTTATCTAAGTGCATAGTTTTCAGGTGAATCTGCAGAACCGCAAGACTCGAAAATAACTGCTTGTTGCAGTAAATACAGCTGTAGGTAACTTTCGCCTGCTTGCTGGAGGGGCCGGTCATGTCAGCGGTCTGCTGCGCAGCCCTCTTCCTGCCTCGGCTCTTTGGGATCGGCGGTGCAGCCTCCACCAGGGTCGAGCTGTCCACCGAGAGGTTGGAATCGGGAGTGGTGCTGGACACAGACGTGTAGCCCACCGTGACCAGCGAAGGGCTGTTGCTGTGATTGCAGGACTCGGGCTGCTGGTGGCTGTCCATGTGGCTGTAGAGCTCCTCGACGGTGTGGAAAGTCTCGGAGCAAATGCTGCACGAGTTCTTCTTCTCCCCGCTGTGCACCTGCTCCATGTGGTTCAGGAGCGAGGTCTCCTCGACAAAGAGCTCGTGACAGTAGACGCACTGGAGGGCGGCCCGGTCCTCGTTGGGGGAACACTCGGGGTGGCACTCCGCAATGTGCTTCTGGAGGTCTTCCGGGAAGTCGAAGCCTTCCTCGCACTGACTGCACTTCTGAGTGTCCTTCATCTTCCAGTCCTCCATCCTGGACCCGGGCTGGGAACCGTCCTTGTTCCGCTCGTGAACCTGCATGTGTCCGTGCAGGGAACTAGAGGACAGGAACCCGCGGCGGCAAATGGCACACTTATATGGCTTGTTGGACGTGTGGGTCTTCAAGTGGATCTTCAGGTGGTCGCTCCTGGAGAAGGCCGCGTCACATTCGCTGCAGTGGTATTTTTTGTCCCCGGTGTGGAGCTTTATGTGGCGGTCTCGGCTTCGCTTGTGTTTGAACAGCCGGCTGCAGTAGGTGCATTTGAAAGGGAGTTTGTCGCTGTGACTCTGCTCGTGGTGCTTTAGGTAGCTGAGGCGGCTAAAGGACTTGTCACAGAACTGGCACGGGTACGGCAGTCCAGGCCCGCCTTCTTCCTCTCCAAAATCGCAACCTTCTCCATGGCTGGGGGAAGTCTGGTCCTTGCTGGAAGGCGAGGAGGCTGGCCAAGAGCAGGTGGGGTCATCCTCAACATCCACGCCATCTGTAACGAGAAGCAACGGGACAGTTCACTGCATCTGTAGGGAGTTTAAGAGCAAGTCGACTGTGCCTTTCCAAAAGCATGCACACTTGGACCATCTTGAAGCTTTCAGGAAAATAAGTCAATAGACAAGCAGAAGAGAGAGTATTTGAAGGAGCCGTTTTCAAATCGGAGCCCAAAGCTTTCATTCTACATTTACTTGTGACTGGGCTGTAAAATATAAAAAGATGTTAAGTAGTTCTATGTCTAAATTACCCTTTTATTACTTTTTTTTATCATTCTTCCTTAGAAGCGAGGTATATATTACACATTGACACTTTTATTAAAATGCAGATTTTAATATATTTAATGTTTCTTTTGTATTCATTCTAGAATGATTTGCATATTATGTGAGCATCCGAAGCACCAAATGAAAAGAGGAAATATTACAGGAATGATTTAAAATTAATGCAGTCAGCCCAGATGTCTAATATTTAATAAAATATTCCCTCTGCATTTTGCTTGTTTTTCTATAAAAAGGCAATTCTGAAGACCAAAGTCTTTTATGGGGTTCTTATTGATACAGACCTTATTGCTTTCAGCAAAAAAATATTAAAAAGTAAGCACACGAAAGAAGACAGAAAACACAATAATAATTATGTCTTGTGTAATGAAAGACAACCAGGATTTCTTCAATAACTGGAAGATCCGAATACCATAGGCCAGAAAATGGATTATTAAATGTTAGAAGGGTACTGCTCGATATTACACGGAGCTAGGATCAGTCGGGATCAAGAAAAAAATGAGAGTTTCGCCAGGGCCAGATTTTAATAGTGTATTTTGTTTGGAAAGTTCAAGAGGTGGCTCGCCATTTCTTCCTTTTGCAGAAAGCTTCAGCGGCCTGAACTTCCTTAGCTAAACAGGACCTGTACTTTGAGGTGAGCAGAGACAAAGCAACTGGTGAAAAACTGGAAACAGGAAAAGTGATAAATGATTATGGTAAATGCTGAAAGAGTTATGAGCAACAAAGAGAAGACAAACAAGACCAGGAGCCAGATACATGGGCTTCACCAGCTATCCGTAGAGGAGCCCCACCTTATATTCATATTGGGTGTTTTTTTAACTATGTTTTTTAGCAAATGTGCTTTCTTGTTTCCTTTGTCTTTTTAACATCCAAGTGGAAAAGAAGACTTTTCAAAACAGGTTGTGAACCCTTTTTTCCTTTCCAAAATGATCTATCGTTCAGAATCAGAAAAAAATTTTAAAAGCCTTCAGGCTCCAAAAGAGGAAGATTTTCATAAATCCAGAAAAGACAAGAGTGGAGCTAGTGGGGAATCGTGTTGCCGTTAAAGTAACGGGTTCCGTTAGAATATTACTAGAATATTCCAATAACAGTCAATGAGAAGAGGATCGAGAAAGTCTTAAAATTCTTCAGTGCTCAAGTTCACTCGTAAACTAAATGCTGAACATAAAAGCAGAAACTGGCCAGCATTATGAAACGAATTCCATGTCTGCTTTCTTTAAGGTAACAAGATTTGACTAGATTGTCAGCCTCTTCCTTATCCACAGGAAACAGATGAGGATCATTCCTTTCCTGCATCTAGAAACTGATGACAAGACCATCTCACTATCAATGCCAGATGGCAACCCTCTCACCCTGAGAAAACAACCAAACACCGTTTCTGGATCTCTGCCCATCACAACAAAGCCCCGCCATACAAGTTGAAAAACCGCATGATTTTGCATCCTCGTTTATATGACTGCATAACCCAACATGCCTTCAGCCTAAGCAAAGGTTCGATAATTGTGTGATTTATATTTAAAGTGAATACATCAGGAACATATGTGGAAAAACTCACCTCACCCTCCAACATGCAGGAAAACAATTCCAAAAAACTAAAACCCCCAATTGTTACCTAGTTTTTCCTTGTAAAGGTGTTAAATCACCTCAATCTGGTATCCCTGAATCATACCAAAGTTTCTAGTATTTCTCTTAACTAAAAAAATTAGTATTTATTAAATCTGTCTGGCCTTCTAGCAAAAAAAAAAACGACCACATTTCATGCTCATCTCTCCTGCTTGAATCCTTCTGTTTCACTTAAAAATATTTCCAAGCACATCGTCTCATTTGTACATTTGGGGAAAACAGTGAATCAGGGTTTATTTATCTAGACCAGGAGGAAATAACTATTGATCTTAAAATTTAGCATGTGAAATTATTTTTAAATTATAGACTATTTTCAGGCACAATATATTATTATACAAATGCATCAAAAATTAGAGTGATTGATCATTATAAAAAGTGTGCAATGCCTGACACCATGTTTAAATCAGGTTCTTGTCTGCGGTCCATGCCTGACTATGCCTATTACATAACTATTCTCTTGAGCTCATAAATTTCAGTGACGTCAAGTGAACTGAATGCTAGAATACTGAGTTTTTAACTGGGATTCAAGAGCACTGGAAATGTGTTCTTTCTTGTCTCTTGCCCCCATTGCCTGTCTTTGTAAGGGAAGTCCACAGAAGTAGGCTACAGAATTCGTAAGGCTGGAGGCAAGAGATGGGGTGGATGGAGCAGAAATAAAATGTTTAAGCAACAAATGTTATTTTTAGAAAATAAGTGAAGTTCCCTGAAAGGCTGATTTCTGCTTTAAAATTTAAATTGTAAAAACCTCATTTGCCAGTACTACAAATGAACCTATTCCAGGGATGCACAAGAAATGCAGTGACACAACTCCCAGCAGGTTGGCCCATGATCTAAGGGGCTCAGGCCCTCAAAAGGCTTGCCCAGGTGGCGGGTGGTCTCAGGCTTGCCATCCATCCTTCATATCTACCTAAGTCCTTAAAAGTTTCCCATTCCCATTAACTTGAGTCTTCTGGCAATCACAATGCAAGTCATGCTTGAATAGCTAATACAGAATTAAACAATTTCAATTTCTATTTTACACATGGAAGAACTATGGAGGATTCTTTCGACTCCAGTTTCTGAATCAACTTGAACTTTTTCCCCTTCGGCACTCACTAAGTGCTACTTAGGGGGACTGTCTTTCTATGTTATGGCAAGTTTCCTGCATTTCAATGTGAAGTACTTAACATGTCCATGTTAAATTTTAATTTTAGAATCATTCACTGCGCACTCGCTGACTTTCGTAAAGATATAGCTCTTTACAGCCGGGGGTAAAAAAAAAAAAAAAAAAAGAAAAAAAAAGTCTTTGCTGGAAACCAGCTCCTTCTCCGCCTAAAAGTCTATTTAAAGATGCAAATGTGTGTGCATAGTTAGTGCAGATGTTTTTCTACAGCGACTGTACTTGCTGAGTTTCACCATTTCCATAAAGCACATTAAAACAAGTGTGTGAACACTCGGAGATGAAAGTCTCCAACACTCCTGAGACTTTCCGTGGGAAGGAGAGCCGCCTGACTTTTCTCCAAGCAGACAGGAATGCCCATGATTCAGCAGCCTGAGTAAATAAAAGAGGTCCTTATTTCCTAATTTTGCTGGCTGGCCACACTGCGGCAGCCTCTGTGCTCCTGCCAAAGGGGATGCAGAAGTGGAACTACACCCAGCCGCTGAAGGCCGGTCTTTGTTAGCTAGCCAGGCTTTCCCGACCATCTTCTGGCATCAAAACGGCTGTATCCTGCAAGGAAGACCTCCATCTCAGGCTCGATGGCTCTCCAGTCTGCCTAAGAGGACGGAACAACAGATTCTGCCGGGTCTGTGTCGGAGGAGGACAGCTGGAAGCTCAGTTAGCAGCAGAGCAACACCTGTTCAGTCTTATTTATGAGGGAAAAAGCTCACTAAGAGAAAAGTGAAGTCATGCTCGGAGCTGTACTGCAGAAAAAAAGGCATCCGAGCACAGAGTACCTTTGTGATCAGAGCCTCAGCCCCTCACGCACTGGCCGGGGAGGAGTGCGTGAAGACTGGACACGGTCTTATCCTGACAAGTACACTTGGCAAGGGCCACCCAGTCATCAGACGGGGCCTGGCAGTCTCAGGGTATAGCCTGCCCTCACGGAAGGGAAATGCTGAGGGTCCTGGCCACTCGTTAGCTTTCAAGTCTAATTGAAACAGCTGATGTAAAAATAATGGGATCAAAAAAGGAGGAAGAGGATATGTGTAGAAGGGTTGTAAATTATTTTCATGCTTATTTGGAACCATGAACCAGGTCTCAGTTAATACAAGGTGCATGCTTCCTGAAGGCAGGGACCAAGTCTTTCTCCATTGGTTCCAACAGTATGGATGACCTGAAATGATTAAGGAGAATCTGCCGTAATGGAATACATATAATCACAAGAAATTATCTAAATTTCCTCAAGTACTTCTAGTTCTTCACAGGGCCAGGGCCAGGAGAAGACATCTTGCTGATACCCTTTCGCTACCTGGCAGAGAACTCTCCTAACTGCTCACCAGGGACTCAGCATCACATGTGTGCATGTGCCACGTAGCACGGTGTCCGTAACAGGGACAGAATTTACATCCATGGTTACTTTTCAAGAAAGGAAAAAAGCCAAGATACCAACAGGCCTGGTTTGTCTGTTTGCAAGAGCACCATGACTAAGAATGAAAAGTAAAAGTCAGGAGTCTGGAGTTTGATTTCTAGCTTCATAAGTGACTTCACGAGAGTGACCTGGCGAAGTCATTTAATCTGCCCCTACCTAGGTATTTCACCTGCAATATGAAGATAATAATTCTCACTACTTACCCTCTGGGGTGTTACAAAGATTAGTGAGTGTTTCTAGGGCACCTTATCATCACTGGAAGAAAAGCTGCGTATGTAAACAAAAAAGATTTATATGTGTCTCATGCATTTCTGTTGCCATGTGCAAGCTTCTGTGTGTATAGTATAAACTCATTTGAATGCTTTCTTTCATTTAATGAAACCCCTGGAATACTGGTTTAAAAGATTGGCCCAATGGAAATCTACAGTGCCTTAAGCAGTCACAGTTGTATATACAGCCAGCAAGCAAATAAAATATAAATAGTTGGTGATATCTAAAAATTAATGGACCATAAATCCTTGCTGACTATGTTCCAAGTATTAAATTATCATACATAGGATATAATCTTGGGTCTTTATAGACAGGTAACCTGGGAAAAAGTATGTTTCTATGTAATTCTGAAGCCAAGTATATAATTTTGAAATTACGTTTCTTTCCCTTAAAACATGAGCAATACAATCATGGCATTATTTAACATCATAATAAGTTAATTTTATAGATTATTTTTAAAGCGTCAAACAATTGTTTAAAATATAAAACCAAAACACATTTCCAGGTTTCCCCTCCTTTCCCGAGTTGATCCTTTATTTCTGTGAGTCAGCTACGGGAGCGGTTCTAACTTCCTTGCTGAACAGAGTTCACAGTACTTTTTCATTCTTTGGCTACCGGAGCGACCTTCTCAGAAGCTGAGGAATTGAGGAAAGTGGGGGTGCACGAGTGCTAAGAAAGGTCAGGCACTGCTCAGAAGAAAATATTTTTAAATGTACATTTAATAGATGCAGGTGACAAAGGTATTTGTTGCGTTAATTCGATGCCATCAGAGTAATAATTCTGCATCATCATATTTTAGAACTTTCTAACCAAATTATACAATTCACTTTTTGCAGAAATGATTTAAATAGCTAAGTGAAGCTGGGCCATGGTGGCTCACACTTGTAATCCCAGCATTTGGGAGGCTGAGACCGGAGTATTGCGGTTTGTGGACAGCCTCGGCTACTTAGTGAGGCCCTGTTTCAAAATAAATAAAAATAAAAAAGGGCAGGGGGTATAGCTCAGAGGCTAATGCCCCTGGGTTCCATCCCCAGGCCCACAAAAAATAATACTAATAATAATAGTTAAGGGATCTGGTCATTCTAAATAAACCATTATGCATTCTTACATAAAGTTTCTTCCTTTTTCTCAAAAGAAATGTCAAAAGTTTTCAAAAAACACAACTTCTTTGTATGTAACTTTTTTTTTTTTTTTTTTTTTTTGGTGGCACTGGGTTCCTGGAAGCCCTTCTACCTCCGGGCTACACTTCCAGACCTATTTTATACTTTTGAAACAGGGTCTCTTATGCCAGCATGGCTGGCTTCGAACCTGCGCGATCCTCCTGTCTCTGCCTCCCAAGCACGGGGATTACAAGCGCGCGCCATCACGCCCGGCTCATTCTTCTTTTTGTTTGTTTTCAAGTCAGTTGCTCCCTATTAAATTTGCTCTTATACCATATAAGTTACTTCACTACTTGAAAATGAATACTCTTTACAGGGTGTTCAGAAGAGGAACTTCAAAATTATTTATAACTCACAGATGCTGCTAAATTGTGGAACATTCCAAATTGATCTGGAAGGCCCAATTAAATGCATTAGCAGTTAGGCTGCGGGGAAATGGGTGGTCACCCATTCATGATAGCAGCTTGGGGAGTGGAAATTGGTGGTGTGCCTTTTTTTAACGCAGTGTTAAGTTGAATTCCAGATATCAGAACTCAGAGGCTATTTTTTTTTTTCTTTTAATAGTCCCTAGTAAACCAGAGGCTCACTTTTCCCCACAACGCTGTAACACTTCAGATGTTTCAAGACACCAGACGAGGCACCGGCACCTCTTGGGCTCCGCCTAGGCAAGCCTGGTCTTAGCATCCATGCCACAGTCCTTCCCAGACACATTTGCACTGCGCACGCAGAGAGAAGGACAAATGTTTTGCTTGCTGTTGCTTAAAGTTCATTTGAACAGACGGAGCTCAATGAATTCCATCTTCCTCAGCCAAATTAAACAGAAAACAGTGCATTCTTAAGCAGTTCACACTTAACTCCCCCTCTCCAATCAGAGGAAAAAGCAGTCACCGTCTCAGAGAAACGGGGACATTGTATTTCCAACGCCAGGCAGAAGGAAAAGTGGTGTCCGATTATAGGGGGCTGGGTGAAAACTGCTTTGCTTTTGACTCACTTAAACATATATACATATATGAATATATATGTAAAGCTAATGATCGGCACCAACCTCTTGGAGTTCACTAAGAAGCAATCATGTATCGCACATCTGTTTACAGCGCTGCGACTGAGAGTGTTCTGTGCCGTTTAGCATGTTTATCTTTCCTTTAATAATGACAGACATCACCAGAGTAGATCTCCCGGGTCTGTGGTCTTTGTTGTTGTTGTTTTTCTTTACTATTGTAAGCTAGAAGGCATTTATTAGTTCCTATGCATTTGTGTGTTTCTATATGACGCTGAACCACAAAGAACTTCTGAAGCAGTTATTCCTTGCTTATTTAGTTCACTCATTTATTTGACATTTATTAAGCACCAAGTGTGTACACACGCAGGTCTGATACTGAGTCCTAGAATTTGTTCCTTTATATTTTAATTTTTACTTCATAGTCTATCATATCAGAAACATCTCAGCTTGCTTCATAGGTGGTACCATAAGAATCAAATACAACGTGTGTAAGAGCTTTCAGAACCTTCAAGATATAAAATTTTATTAAGTTATTCCTACGATACGAAAGCCAGTGTTCCTTCTGTTACTAGTGACAAAGGCGACAAGAGCGCAAAAGTCTCAAAATCAACCACAGTGGGGCTGTTGCTTCTTTCATGTTGGCATTCTAATGATTTTTAAGTGACTTAAAGGGTGTTTTTGTTTAAAATTAAGAAATAAACAAAAACACCAAAATTATTTTCTCAATGCTGCTTGTAGGTAGCTTGAAAATCAAAATGCAGCCTCTCATTTCTTAACAGCTGTGCACACTGGCAGCTGTGATTAATCCATTGGAAGAGTTAAACCCCACTACAGAATGGCCTGCATTCAAAGGGTTGGAACCATAATGCCAGCACCACCCTATGACTCGCTATTTTGCTTACTTAGAAATACCTGAAAGCAAATTCTGTTTTACTTCGAAATCTCTTGCACTGGTGTGAAATATACCTGTTGAGCTTTAAAGAAACAGCTCCATCTTTTGAAAATTACCCAGTAAATTTCGCAACCACCACGTACATCATTAGTGATTTTGAAATTAACCTCTTCACTGGGGAAACCTAAGGGATAGAGGATTCTTCCACTGAGAACACCAAGTTCGGAATGGCTTCATTAGGGAATGATGCATCTCAGAAAGTTTATCCCCTGTGAATCGCTTTTTAAAGACCTGCCATAATCCAACGACTCTTTTTATTCTTTATTTTGAAACAGGGTCTCATTAAGTTGCAGAAGGCCTCACTAAGCAGAGGCTGGACTCGTACCCAGGATCTTCCTATCGCAGTCCTCCAAGTACTGGGATTACCAGCATGCGCCACCACACCCAGTTCAACTGGCTCTTCTAACAGAGAGTCGAATTTTATTTCAGATCGTCTGGAGCAACAGTATGTGTTTTCCACATTAAACTATACTTTGCGGAGCATCTTTCCAACATGAAGACTTTGGTCCAAGATTGGAAACTTTTGGATCACAAGGAAGTATAACTGCCCTACAATGTGTTTATTGGAGCTGAATTTCTCCTGTATCATATCCATGGCAGCTGTAAAGCCAACTTGAATTTTTGGCAGTTTAAAAAGGCCACACTGTATACTTCACTGCAGACAAGGCCACTGGAGAATACAAAAGTGTTGAAAGGCTAAAATTTAATTAATGAACAATTAGCACCCCCTGTGGGTTCATTGTGCAGTAAAGTGATAAATACGGTTTGCTAATATAGCAAAAGCTGTTACAAAGATTGGGGAGGGGGTATTACTATAATGATCTTTTGCCATTGTAAAATGGCTGGCCTTAGTGTTCTTGATTTTGACATTCATTTGTTTAATACATGAAAGAAACTCTTAAGATCTGTGGCAAATTATCATTTTTAATTCTGTTAAGGCAAAGACTGACTCATATGGGTTGTCCAGCTGGAGCAAAGAACCCAGTCAAATGGCTAGTAAGTGCCCTACTGAGTACCCTTACCAAATGCTCATCAGCTACGGCTCCAAGTACTTCTTGGTGTCTACTCTTGACTTTTCTCTATTTCATGGAGAAAGTATATTGCCATTGTGGTATCCAAAAATTCAGGGATGTTGGACATCTTGAAAATTTGTGCATAAGAAGGGGTCTGCATAGATTAAAATTTATAGTGTGTCAAGAGAATCACTCGTTTTCCCATTAGCACTTACATAGTAAAACTATAATTGAAAAGTGAGATCAGATCCTAAGTCACTCAGATGATGTGAGGCGTTCCTTCATTTCCAGTGAGATAATGTTTGTCCAAGTAAGGTATAAATTGCAAAGAACCAAACTATGTTTCTAAAAAGAATAGCTTCAGTTAGTATATTACAGAATATCTACACAGATTGCATAATAACGACACCTTTAGTCATGAAGATCCTTTTTTATTTATCCAATTAGGCAAAACATGAAAGGGGTCATTCTGAATATGAAGCTGGTTATCAATTTGATGGATTTTCCTGGTACACTGCTCACTTATGGTTCAGTTTTCTCTTTCCTGAAAACACTACCTTTGAAAGCACATGAAAATAAAACCCCAAACCATTTATAACAGCCCAGTATTTATTTGTGGAAACCAGTGCCAGTAAAAATGGCGGTACACTGTTTGTGTATACATGAATGCTTTCACTCGGAGTGATTAAATGTTCAGAATAGAGTATATAATTTTTGCCAAGGTATCTTTTAAAATATTTTAGATATTTGTTTATATAAAATTATTAATCATAGTAATTTACCACTTACTATAAGTAATTGTATAATTGTGTCTTAATGAAACTTTTTTTTTTTTTTTTGCAGTACTGGGGATGGGACCCAGGGGCCTTCTACCTCCAAGCTACCCTCTCGGTGCTATTCTTTTATTCTTTATTTGGAAACAGGGTGTCACTAAGTTGCTGAGGGCCTCACTAAGTAGCTGAGGCTGGCTGCAAACCCACAATCCTCCTGTCTCAGCCTCTCAAGTACTGAGATCACAAGGTCTGCCACCACACCCAGCTAATGAAACACTTGTTTAGTGAAAGTCTTTATGATATTATTTTAACTATATATAATCATTTTAAATGTATGTGTGTATGTATATATATATATATGCATATGTATATATGTGTGTATGTACAAATAAATTAAATGTCTTGCCAAATATCCCAGTACCAGAGACAGTTGTCAAAAAAACCTCATGATACTGCCTGAAATACCATATCATTTTGCCCAAGGTAATTTCAAAATAGCAAAACAATGTATAAGGAGAGAATCCAAGGCAGTGTGGCCACAGGAACAGGCCAGGCAATGAAGCTGGCTGGAGACAGGGAGACTGCTGGAGACCCCATCTGTGTTTGTTCCACGATGGTGCATAGACACCTGGCCCTCTGGCACCCAACATGCGTGACATAGCAGAGTACGCTAAGCTCCACTGAGGTCTAACTGCATCAAATAAGACTTAAATAAAGTAAAATGAAGAAATCAGAGAGTAAGGAATTTCATATTTACCTTCTTATTCCACATGTGAAGTATACCAATTATTTTTTCTTCTTCTTCTTCTTTTTTTTTTTTTTTTGCAGTACTGGGGCTGGAAACCAGGGACATTCTACCTCTGAGCAACACCCCCAGCCCTATTTTTTTATTCTTTATTTTGAAACAGGGTCTCACTGAGTTGCAAATGGCCTCACTAAGTAGCTGAGGCTGTCCTCAAACTGGATCCATCTGTCTCACTGTCTCAGCCTCCTGAATGCTGGGATTACAAGCATGCACCACCATGTCCGGCTTTTTTTTTCCTTTTTTTTTTTTTTTTTTTTTTTTTTTTGCTGTACTTGGGATTGAACCCAAGGGCATTCTGTGTCTAAGCTACACTCCCAGCCTGTTTTTTTTTTTTTTTTTATTATTCTTTATTTTGAAACAAGGTCTCACTAAGTTGTAGAGGGCCTAAGTAGCTGAGGCTGGTTGCAAACCTGGGCTCCTCCTGTCTCAGCCTCCTAAATACGGGGATTACAAGCAGGCACCACCATGCCTGGCTGGGTTACACCATTTCTGAATGGTAATTTACATAGACATTTACAGCAATGGCTTTTGCCTTTGTAGTAGAAGTAGCAACACACATCTTCATACATGTACGACTTATTTTTATGATGCCTGCAAAAGCCAGTACCTAATACTCAGAGATTTAAAATCTACTAGCACAGTTCCAAGATGCTGGCTGATAACCACATGGTCTATATAAAAAAGCTCTATATTTAATCTTTTTTGTGTGTGTGGGTCTGGGGATATGGAACCCAAAGGCATTTGACCTCCAAGCTACACCCCCTGCCCATTTTTTTATTCTTTATTTTGAAACAGGGTCTCACTGACTTGCGGAGGGCCTCACTAAGTAGATGAGCTGTCCGCGAACCGCAATCCTCAGGTCTCAGCCTCCCAAATGCTGGGATTACCAGTGTGCGCCACCATGCCTGGCTCTCCATATTGAATCTTTACCAAGCTTCCTCTTACCCTGAGCTTGACTGTTCTCTGTAGATGAGCTGAGACTGGCCTAAGCTGTGCAGACCTCTAGGTCTGACTTGAGGGACCAAAAGAAAATAAATGAGTTAATTGACTGAAGCCTACACAGAGAAAAGAAGGTGAAAGCTGTCGTCCTCCTCACTTTTCATTTATATGAAACCTGAGACTCAAAATCTGCAAGACGTCTTGGCCATGAGGGAGAAAAGTTCTAATTTTAGGGTTGAGCAAAGAGGTCAACAAGGATGCATACCAAAGTGATACAATTTTGCAAAAAAAAAAAGTGGCTGATAGTGTCACTACAATCTAAACCCAGCCCAGACCCTGGCCCTGACCTTAAGCAAGTGTCTGAGCTCCCTTTGTCCCCAAACTTTCCAAAGCTACCCTTCCCTGACTCTCCTACACTAAAACACCAACAAAACATTTCAACTGCTGACTCACCTAAGTTTTGTGGCAAAACAAACTTAAAATGGGACTTAACTTTGTTCATATTTCTTTTTTAAATTTTATTATTTTAATGCAAAACTAATTTGGTCTAATTAACATATGTATTCACACATCTATAGAAGAAAGCAATATTCACCCAGCAATTCTATGAACCTATAGCAAGCTATTGACAAGTCATGACAACCTATTTCCTTTTTATATTTTATTCTGCCTTTTTTTAGTTCTGTGAATAATGCTCCTTTTTGTGCTTTTGTTGGTGCATTATAATGTCACATCATAATGTAAATCATGTTGACAGTGACATACATGCACACGCTCTTGGTGCCTCCTCCCCATTTCCCTATGACAACCTATTTCTTAATTTAACTTCACTACTAGCTACTGGCTAAAAAATCCTATGCACACAGATGCACACATGCATGCACGCACACATGCACGCACACATGCACACACGAACACACACACACACAGCCCTCTCGTTCTAACATTTGGTGAACTCTCCTCCGATCCCATCCTGTCCTCTGAAGTGGGTGATGTGCCTGGATCAGGAACTGGCAAATAAAAACAGAAGAAAAGGTAGAGTCCAGTGGGTACCTGGTCAGCTTCACCTTACACATTCCCTGCCATTCATCCCACGGAGGGACAAAAAGGACCCTCTCAGCTCTCCTGCAAGCTAGCCTTCCTCCATTGTCATTGCTGCACTACTGTGGCTCTCTATAAGGAAACCTGAGGCTGACCCTACGCCACGACCAGACGATCCAGGACAAGGCTTCCTATATGATCCACCAGCCACACGCTCCCCTGCTGCCTGAGCTGCTTGCTGAAATGCAGACACTGTGACTCCACCCCAGGCCTACTAACTCTATGCTTCAGGGATGCAACCCAGAAGCCCCCGCTTTAGGCTGGCCCCCAGTCCTCACCAGCACTCCTACCTTTGAAAGCCATTGCAGTAATCGTTTCTTTCCCACGAAGTTCTGATCTAAAGAGTGCCAACACCACTGTTATCAGAACAGAACTCTGTACAAGAACAGCACTGACACAGGCTTTCTCTCCCTTATTTAAAGGCCAACTGAATCCCAGCTCCTCCAAGAAGCGTCTTTACGGCAGGAAGATGAGTTCCTCATCTCTGCCCCCCCCCCACTGGGGGTCCATATGTCCAGCTCGCCTCAGCCTGATGTCCGATGAGCTCTGGTCAGTTCCAGCTCCTCTGTAGAAGACTTGCCCTCAGTAACCTCTAAGTTAGAAAAAGACAGGGACTACTTTGAAGACTTGTGAAGTTCCAAGTACACAAAGCCTGAGTGTGATGTAATTTGGACACATGGCCCTGGGTAAACAGGCGATTTCCAGTGTGTGCAGTCAGACCTTGCTTCATGACAGGGACACACTCTGAGAAGCGCACTGTTAGGCAATTTCATTGCTGTGTGAACATCATAGATTGCTAGGCAGTTCACACCATCAACCACTTCAACACGGAAAGAAGGCTGTCACAAAACTAAATCCAAAGCAATTGCGTATCTGGAGGAGGAAAGGAAATGGGAAGGAGCTTTCTGTAATCACAGCGCTTTCTTCCCTCACTCTGGAAGGCATTGCTAGGATGGCTGGTTGGGTGCCTCAAGTGTAGAATGTTCTAGAAACTAGAAACCATGTTCTTTGGACCATCTCCTATAAATCTCCCCAGTGTTCCTGGGTTTGTATGGAAGTATGGCATGCAATACAGTAAATTAAGCCTTCTACTGTCAGAGTGGGAGCAGGAGGGGAGGGGAATAGGGGCTTGATCTCGAAGGATTTTTACCGGCTTCATTTACGTCCCGTTTAAGGTCTTCTGAGTAGTGCGCAGTGTCTTATCTCTGGCTTCCAGGGGGGTATTTAGCAGTCAAAGCAGCTAACGCACTCTCCCTCTCCTCCTGTCCTGCTCCCTCAAGCTCTCCTTTTTGCCAGCCATCTTATCTTATCACCTGCATCTCTTCAGGCTGAGGAGAACCCACACTTATCAGAAGCAGGGCACTATTGTCGTTCAAGGCTGCTAGAGACAAATGCTAGTTTAAGTCAAAAGAAAACCAGTTAACCTCTTCTGCACTCAGCTTAGAAATGCTCAGGAATGTTGCACCTTTATTAGGGCTAAACTGTATGAGAAGGTCCTCCCTTACATGTACATGCATACAAGACATCTCTAGCAAGGCAGGAAGAGCATCCCGGCCCCCACATAAGACAGCTGCAAGCTTCACTTTGCCTGAGCCTGCCTTTCATCCCAGGTCATTATCCCTGATATCACAGGAGGAGAAAACCTCAATATTCTACTACAAAAAAATAAGAGAAACTAAAAGAGGTGGGGGTCCTAATGAAGGGATTTCTCCCAGATGTGCCTGAGTGCTAGACCATGAGATCAACATAACCCTGAGGTAGCTGCTAGAAATATAAGCAGCGTACAGCTTCCCCAATAGCAACAAGGACACCATGACTCAAACTTATTAAACAACCAAACAGTCTTCCGGAGCCCCTGAGTGTTCAGGAGTTTGCTCTTCTCTTACAGGCTCAGTAACAATGGCCCTCCACCCCCAGTACACATTGGAATCATCTCAGGAGCTTTTAAAAAACACGAGATCCCCAGTATGGAGGTTCCTCAAAAGACTCAGAATGGAACCACCATGTGACCCAGCCATACCCCTGCTCCATAACTTTCCGAAGCAGCTGAAGTTAGACTACTATCGTGACACAGGCATAGCCATGCTACAGCAGCACAATTCACAATAGCCAAAGTATGGAACCAACTCAGGTGTCTATCAGAGTAATAAGAAAACTGTGGTATACACCCACAAGGAATTTTACTCAGCTATACAGATGAACAAAATTATGTCATCTGCATAAAAATAAATGGAACTAGAGACTATTCTAAGTAAGATTGGTCAGTTTCAGGAAGCCAAGGTTGTATGGTTTCCCTTATATGTGGAAGCTAGAACAAAAATAAGAAGCAAAAGGGACCTCAGTCAAATGAAGAGAGAAAACCGTGAAATAGGGAAAGGGGACTGAGGAAGTGAGGGGGAGGGAAAACAAGGACTGAGGAAGGGGAAGATCACATAAGGCTTCACTAGCAGTCACAACATGCCTGGGAAGGGAGGAATAGGAAGCGGGAGACAGAGACGGAAATTAAGGAAGCAATGTGTGTATGTGTTTGCATCTCATGGATCTCACAATGATAGATAATTATACGGTGCCAATAAGAGTGCTTTTAAACATTAAAATTGGAAGAATAAAAATACTTGATCCTTCTTTGGACCAATTAAATCAGCCCCTTAGAGGGTTGGGATGCCACTGGAAGACAGGCAATGTTGACGACCACTGCCCTGGACTCTCAGGAGTCAATCTGCAAACCCCATGGAAAGCAGCCTAAAAGCTGGACTCCACTACCTCGCCAAGTTTTCTGCATACTTTGTGCTAAATGCGATCAAGCAGATATCTGGGCAGGGAGAGGTCCGGCAAGCAATACCGAACCCCCAATAGCTCACCATTGTCGTGCGTGAGAGAGCGATATGTGGACAATTATTAGGCATCTCATCTGTGTGTTTTATACTCCTTTTAAAATTCCCATTCCCCTTCTCCTTCCTGCCCCAGCACCCCGTGGGCTCCTTTATATTAGTGATAACCCCACACTTTCCCCTGCAGTGAAGGCTCTCTTAATTGTCCATTATCTTAGTGTGTCAGCACAAAGGAGCGGGGATGGAATCCTCGTCCAAATGGCTTCACCTCCCTCTCCTGAGAGTGATGCCCTTGTCAAGGCATTAAAGACATGAAAACCTGCCACTTATCAGAACTGTATTTGAATCGAACCACTGTCCTTGAAAACTGTAGGCAGGAGATATTATCAAACTGCACCGCATTGCGAGCTCCGGTTCCATGGTGGCTCGAACAATCTAAAAAGATCCTATCCAAACTTTGCCATGCATTCCTCATAATAGAATTACGAGGAACAATGAAAACATGTTCACTGATTTTTTTAAGATGGTTAAGTACAAAGAAATCCATGGGTCAGGTTGTTCATGAATACAAAGTTAACAGTTCTGAGCTATAGGACACCTTTGAACGTGAACTCAGTTGGGAAGCAAAGCTTTTCTAATTACTCTGTACCTCCATCCTTAGCAAGGGGAAGTCAGACTATTAAAATATACATGTACCTTGCTATAATGGGGGGAATGCGTACATCCTTAGTGTATATTTGATGCTATGAGCAGACTAAAAACTAAAGCACATTGTAAATAAAATAAACACAAAAGGAAAGAAATAATATGCTTTAACTGTTCAGGTCAGGTTGTGTGCTTTCTACATCTCTGTTTCTCCTTGCTTCTTTTTATATTTCTTTCTTACTCCATTCGAACCCACAATGCCCTAGAAAAAAAGAATTTATGCATGCTTTTAACAAGTAAACAAGTGTACAAATTAATTCAGAGAGCAGTAATTTTGAAAATTTTCTATGTTTAATGTGCACTGCAGTTAAACTACTTTTTCTGTACAAATTAATTTACTGCATCAGTGATCGATGTTTATGTTTAGGCAATTTTATTTCTCAGTATGGTAAAATTAGACCTAATAGTTGCAACCTGTTATGTCCAATCTGTCACTGAAATTCAAATTGCCTTTTTCCTATTATTCAAGGAGCAATTTGGAGGAATTAAAGCCATCTAAAAACAGAAGACAAACAATTCTCTGTAAGGACTCAATAGCCTGTGTCATCAACCAAATCCAGCCCCCATGATCTCCTCTGAGCAGGTTCTTTCAACATGATTTTTCTGAGGTCCTCAAACTTTCACATCTGCCAAGCCACACAAGGGACAATTGGAGGGAAAACTGAAAATTTTACCGTAAAATTTTCAGCCATTGAGAGAAGCAACCAAAGATTCAAAATATTTGATGCTGACCCTCAATACCAACCCCAACCTAAAATACTGAACTGCAACCTTCAAAGCATATATACCAGCCTGGCGTGGTGGCGCACGCTTGTAATCCCCGCGCTTGGGAGGCGGAGACAGGAGGATCATGCAGGTTCTAAGCCATCCTCAGCTTGTTTAAGAGACCCTGTTTCCAAATAAAATATAAAATAGGTCTGGGAGTGTAGCCCGGAGGTAGAAGGCCCCTGGGTTCCATCCCCAGTACCACCAAAACGAAACAAAACAAAACAAATATATCTGCTAATGTCCCATTTTCCCCATTTTGCCTTATCTATAAATCTATTCTTTATCTAGTTTTGTAAAATGAGTTTATACTTTTATTTCTTACTGGCATGGGTCCAATTACTTAGATACCTGAGATTTAAATTTTACAGTGAGAGATGCATGAATGGGGAGAAGAACAAGGCCTACTACCTTAGCAACAAATTCTGTCTTGTTTATTTTCTCTCATTAGTTTAGGTGGTGGAGGACCTCAAAACAGGCCAGAGATAAAGAGGATATGATTTGATGAGAAAGGACTTCTGGTACCCTCCATCATCATTTTATAACATCATCTCACTAGATTTTTATTTTCTTCACAACAAAAGATCAACAAATCAATTATTTATATCATCAGAACCATCACTTGGTATAAAACGTTTCTGAAAATGTTTCTTTTGTAACGCTCCTTAACTGCCATTTTGGATTCCCAAGTTCTCATTTCATCTACAGAGTTTCCACTGATTACTGAGAAGTTATGTGTTGATTTAGGAATGCCTCATCCTGATGGATAACCTCAGCTTCCCCTCAGGGATTTTTCCACATTATTAATAGAAACCAGAAAATTTCGACCAAATGCGCCATCTTTTAATATTCACAATGGTCAAAATATCTGGTTGGAAATGTCTTTTCTTGCTTTCTGCATATTTAGCCAAAATAGCCAAATAAATTGCGATCCTGCTTCAAGTGAAGCCTATTTCTTGTCACAGTGTGGTCTCAGCTTATGGATGACACACTAGTCTCCAGATGAAACCAGCTTTGCTTCCCTCGCGAAAGGAAAGACAGGACCCTGAGAAGCCGCTCCTCCCTGCCACCGGTACTGTGCATACAGTTGTCTCTAAGAGAAAACAACTAGCAAGGCAATTATTTGTTTAGGTATCAAAGCTGGGGGACTGCTACACCTGAGAAGAGCCATGTCATAACTGACAGAAACCTGGAATGAATATTTTTTCATGCTTGCTCTTGTGTGTGTGTTCTCTCTCTCTCTCTCTCTCTCTCTCTCTCTCTCTCTCTCTCTCTCTCTCTCTCTCTCTCTCTCTCTCTCTCTCTCTCTCTCTCTCTCTCTCTCCTCTTCCAAGATCACTTTTTACATTCCAAGACAAACTCATTTCCTCCCAAGATTTCTTGGATCATCAAGCTGATTAATAATTTTACTTCAAGGCAGGACTGATTAATGTGGATTATTCAGCTGATTAATACTGTTACTTTATTACATATCCAAGTGAGTTCTGAGTATCTTCATTTCAAAGAAAATTAATTATTAAAATAAGTTCTAATTAATGAGACTTGCCTTTCTTAAATTTGGAGAACTTCACCTTAATATTAAGTTGTGGATTTAAATTGTCTTTAGGCATTCTTTTTCTTTTCTTTTTTGTTTCTTTTCTTTCTTTTTTTGTGGTAATGGGATGGAACTCAGGGACATTCTACCTCCAAGCTGCACCCTCAATCCTAGTTTTTATGTTTTATTTTGAAACAGGGTCTCACTAAATTGCAGAGGGCATAAGTAGCTGAGGCTGTGGGCAAGCCGGCTGGAATCCTCCTGTCTCATCCTCCCAAATGATGGGATTACAAGCGTGCGCCACCATGCCCAGCTCTTTGGCTTCTTTAATAGCAAAAAATTGTGAAAACAAAACAAACTCTCTTGTAGGTTGCATATTTATTTATTTACTTATTTATTTATTTATTTATTTAATCTGGTGTTACTGAAGATGGAACCCAGGAGCATTCTACCTCTGAGCTACACCCCCAGTCATATTTTATTTTATTTTTTTATGAAACATGGTCCCTCTAAGTTGTTGAAGGCCTTGCTAAATTGCTGAGGCTGGTCCTCAGTATGTGATCCTCCTGTCTAAGCCTTCCAAGTCCTAGGATTACAGGCATGCACCACCACACCCAGGTGGTTCATAGCGCTTAAAACCTTGGAGAAGAATTTTATGGTAAGAACCTATTGTTCATCTATCAATACGCACTGGATTCAAAATGCTAAACTCATCCTTGATGTGAACAAATGAAACAGCAGCACTGTCACCTTCCTCTTCTTCCCCAGTTATGAGGCCTCACCACAGTCCACTAAGAAACCGCAGGTGTCTCTCTTTTTGAGTGGCAGTGAAGAGAGGGAACTGCATGCATCCTGCCCCCGGAGGAACCTCAGAGGACCTCACCAGAGTTCTGACTCTGCCAGTGCCAAAATTATGTGTGTTCTTAGAGCTGTTCCCCATCACCCCTGGCACTGCCTAAACCTCAGAGACTGATCTGCACAGCTTCTACTCAGCTACCTTCAGGGGCAGAGGCCATGCTGGGCAAACTCAACACATTCACTACATTCCCCACCCTCCACACCTCCTCATCTGCAGAGGAGGAGGAAGGCAGGTGCTATTCCCAGTGCCAGGAAAGACAGGAACAAGGGCCAGCGCCTTGCTTCTGCCCTGAGTCCTAGAGAAATGCAAGTCTGGCTTCCTAAAGGAAGATCGGGGATCCAAATTCCCTTCTAAACAAGGCTCACAACTCATTGTTTTCCTAGCAGTCTCTAGCACAAACCACAGGCATCTTTAAGGGCCTAGAAAAGGGCAGTCTCCTCCAAGAGAAGAAATTTCAGAAGGTACCCTCCTTACAGCAGAGTTTAAAGTCCCTTCTGCTGGCCAACTACAAGCACTTCCAAGTTTTTCTCACCTCAGCCCCTTGTCAGAAACGTGTGCAGATCACAAGCTACACAGCTATATTTAGTGGCTCTTTTCTACAAACCATATGTTTTTAAATAATCTGAACTTTTGGAATATAACTTAGTTCTAAACTGGACACTACTCACTTTTTAACTGGTATTTCTGAAGTAAACAAATGGATCAATTTTCCTCTACCAATTCTCATTGGTTTCATTTTATGTAAGGGATTTTAGCCTCAGCATGCCTGTTCTGAACAGGGAACTTTGAAAACTCCATTAATTTTCCTTGGGTCACCAATGAATACTTTTTATAATGCATAATTCCTTGACTAAGTATCTTTGAACCACGTGCTTTTTTTATTATTATTACTAAGGGTCCCCAGCATCATTCTACCTCCAAGCTATATATATATATATGGTACTAGGGTTCCTGGAAGCCCTTCTACCTCCAGGCTACACTCCCAGACCTATTTTTATATTTTTATTTGGAAACAGGGTCTCCTAAGCCAGCGTGCGCAGCTGGCTTCGAACCTGCGCGATACTCCTGTCTCTGCCACCCAAGTGTGGGGATTACAAGCATGCGCCACCACGCCCGGCTCCCAGCCCTATTTTAATATACGATTTTGTAGAACAGTTTTAGGTGTCAGCAAAATTGAGCAGAAAGGACAGAGACTCCCCATCTCTTCCTGTCCCTGCACATGCACAGCCTTCCCAGTTATGAACATATCCCCAGTAGCCCCAGAGGAGCACATTTGTTACAACTGATGACCCTGCACTGGCACATCGGTGTCAAAGATTCTTGTTCTTTGTGGTCTAAGCTACATAAATGTGTTTGCAAGGAGGTGTAAGACTGAAGCCAGAGGAAGGAGGTAGAATGCCAGGACCAGGGCAGTGCCCTCCCTCTCAAACCCCACCCAAGCATCCTGGCTGGCAAGTGGTGGGGAGCCTCTTCACACAAAATAGCCCCAACTGTTTCATAACTCTTGTTCAAATCTAGTCCTTTGTCTATTCGTGAAATGGGCATTTTGCTAGGTGTGAGGATACAAAGGCACAGAAATGTGCTGTCTACCCACTTCTGAATTTGTACAAATATGTATGGAACTATTTAAAATGTACATAATACATTTTTAAACCTTTATTGGTGCATTCTAGTTACACATCATCCTGAGATATAGAGTGATAGGAATACACATGCATACAGCACTGGTGTGTTTCCCTCCAAACCCCACCACGTTCCCTCCTCTTCCCTGCGTACACAGTTGAGACTGGTATTGATAATTCAATATATGTACATAGCATTATTTAAACCGTTACTTTTAAAGCTACTTTCTACAATCAATCAAGTTACATCAAGATTCACATATACATCCTGTTATGCCTCTTTAGTCTCTTTTTAATATAGAACAGTCTTATGAGTTTGAATATCTACACTGGATCTGGCTTTTTGATGAGATTAGCTCCGCTGAATCCCACATCCTGAATTTGCCTATTCTATCTCCATGAGGTCATTCTGTCCCCATTTTTTACTATGTATTGAAAATTAAATCTAAGGTTTTATTCAAATAAGTTAGTTTAAATATTTTCCATAAGAATGTATCTAAATAAAAGCTGTATTTTATCTTTGTATATATAAAGTCACTTAAGATCATGTGATCTCCTATTTATTAGTGATGCTGTGTTGAACGACATGGTGAAGGTAGTGGCCGCCTGACCATCCTTTTGGCAGTAGGCTTTCCTTTTTGTGATTACTAAGTTATCTGTGGGGTGATGCTTTTGCACCATTTGAATATCGTATGCATTTTTCATACTAGTCCCAACTTCTTTTATAACTCTTCTTCAAGACTAGTCATTCATTCATTCACGAAACAGGCATTTTCTAGGAGTGAGGGCACAAAGGCATACAAATATGACATCCACCCACTCATGGATTTGTTCAAATATGTATGGAGCTATTTAAAATGTATGCATTTCATTTTTAAAAGGCTCGTGTTTATGAAAAATATTTTAAAACAATTATTAAACGAGTTTGATGCTCAAAGGCCATTATGCTTGATTCTCATTTGGTACATATTCATAGTGTATAAGGTCCCTTAATTTGAGTAACCAACTACAGGAATAGGGCTACATTCTAAAATAAAAAGTTATATTCTTTTCTAGATTTCTGTTTTATCTTATTTCTCTTTTCCCAATCCACTAATCTTGTTGTTATATTTACATATTTTTCTTATGACAAAGATTAACCAAAATCCCCAAATGTAGTTAGTATTATTGTCTATAATTAATTAAGTACAAGTCGTTTAGTCCCGTCTTCTTTAGAAGCTCCAGTTATTGCTTTGGACTCATGCTATTTGCATTAATCTTCGCCCACTGCCCTCTCCCATGGCTTAAAGGAACATGTTGCTTTCTGCTAAATCTCCCAGTCTCCTAGCCTGACTTCACTGCTAGTATGTTACCTTACAGTGACTTCACTATGTCACTGATGTCCTTTCTCCACCTATGGGAAGATTTGGTTCAATCATCACTGGCGTTTCCTCTCCCCTTTCACCTCTCTTGCCAATATATTCATCCTAGTCTGTGGGCACATGACCTTATTCTATTAGAATAACAGAGTTTCCAGAGAGCTGCATATTTTGTGGACTCTCTTGGTTGACAGCACTCATTCCCAGACTAGCTGTTTTCAACCTAATCTTCCAGTAGGACAAAGACTATTTTGAGGCCTACCAAAAGTGAATGCACTTTCAGGGATGCCCTAATTATCACCTCAGGGAGGCTCTTCTGAAGTGTCCAATAAGCTCCATGGAGATATCCTGAGAGGACCCATTTATGGGTGAGACCACACCAGGCACAGTTCATACAAAGCTGGCTATGACAGCACAGGTCCACTGAAGAGCTCTGAGGGTGACTCAGGGAGGTGCACACCTGAGCATGCGATCAGAACACCGTGACAGACCAGTGCAACGCAGCCTCTGCAGACATGAGAAGCAGCATCGCCTCTGTCACGGGATAGAGAAAGGCCACCCAAGAATGTGCTCCTTCAGCTGAACCTCAGAGAGTAAGAAGAGTCTTGCAGGTACAGCAAAAAAAGCTACCACTTCAGGCAGAAAGAGTAATATCTACAACGCAAACATGTCTGACCAGGGAATTAATACTGATGTAAAATGACTACGTAGAGTTAGGCATTGTGGTGAACACCCCTGAGCTTGATACCTAGTAATAAATAAATTAATTAATTAATTAAAGAACTCAACATTAAGTGTGCATTAAAATTACCCGGAGGTCATTTCCAAAACATTCATGTTTCAGCCAGGCCTGGAGGCTGAGACAGGAGAATTGCAGGATAAAGGCCAGTGTGGTAGCTTAGCAAAACACTCTTTCAAAATAAAAAGTGCCTGGCATGGTGGCACACACTTGTAATCCCCGCGCTTGGGAGGCGGAGACAGGAGGATCGCGCAGGTTCGAAGCCAGCCTCACTGGCTTAAGAGACCCTGTTTCAAATTAAAGTATATAATAGGTTTGGGAGTGTAGTCCGGAGGTAGAAGGGTTTCCAGGGACCCTAGTACAAAATAATAATAATAATAATAATAATAATAATAATAATAATAAATAAAAAGTGCTAGGGGATGTAACTCAGAGAAAGAACATCCCAAAATTCAATCTTCAGTAATACACACACACACACACACACACACACACACACACACACACACTATTGGTGCTTCTATCTTACTCCTAAAATTCATATGATGTATGAATATAATGCACCAATAAAAATTTTAAAAAGAGAGAAAAAACTAAAGGCGCCGTCAAACATGGCCCCCGCAAAGGATCTGCGGCTCCTATTTTAGGAATGAGATGCTGTTCAAGTCAAAACTTAAAAAATTCACACTAAATAGACCTTTTAAGATTCACATTAAATATCTTTAAAAATAAAAAAATAAAATAAATAAAAATTCATATTCCACTGGGGTGAGAGTGAGGTTCAGAAGATTAGTTTTAAGCTTCCCAAAAGACATTACCAGGTGATCAGGATCAAGCAGCAATGGACTAGAGAACAGGGTTTGCAAACAGTGGACCCAGAGCCTGGTGGAACTATCTCCCAAGCTCTGGGCTCTGAGCTGATCTGCAGGCACCAGAGACCTGTCAAAGGATTTCAGTTGCAGAGCTGGGCTTCCGCTGGAACCTTTGGGAGGCACTGGGTGAAGGCTAGAGCTGGGGGTACTCATGAGGCTAAGGCCATTGAACTGAAGTAAAAGTGGCAGCAGCGATGGAGTGAAGAGGAACCATTCACTTCTTTAGAGAAACAGACTCAAAGACTCAGTGACTAATTACACATGATAAGGGAAAGAGAAATCCCTATAATGTGTGTTCTTCACAACTTCCCTGCCATTTATCCCACTTCTGTAACTATATGGCTGGTTAATATGATTGTTTGCAAGAAAATCACAGTTTTGAATTCCATACTTAAGAAACAACTTGTGTCAACTTCAATGTTACAGACTACTTCCCTAATTAAAGCCAGCCATCTTGATACTAGAGATGTGTACCAGTATATTTTAAGAGAGACTGGAAAACAACCGTTTGTGTGCCAAATGCTACTGCTTTTGTAAATAAAGTTTTATTGGAACATAGCCATTCTCATACATTTTCATAGTAAGCATGAGTTGTTCAATACAGTAGCTGACTGGCTGTGAAAGAAACCATAGGGTCCTCAGAATGTAAAACATTTACTAGACTCACTTCAAAAATAAGTTTGCTAATCTCGTATTATAGCATTATCTTATCATATATTAACTGTATTAACAATCTCCCATATATGAATAAATATTTTTGACACTATATTTCTTTGCTTCCTTTCTGCTATCTTTGCTAAAATAAACAATTGAATTCTGCCTAAAATTTACTGAAATATCCCACTTTGGAGCGGGAGAGCATGAAGGCTGGTAATTATAATCTGAAATAACTATATTTTAGTAGTACATATATGTAACTCTGCTAATGACAGAGAATTTCACTCTTTAGTTTTTTCCACTTGTCTACTGCTTTCAGTTAAATAATCTTAACATATTTGCCTAGTAAGCAAGTCTGTTTCTAAAATCTTTTCTATATTATTTATCTGTGACTGGATGGCCAAAAATAGTCATATCTTAGATTTCAGCAAGTATCTGATCCCAGATCTATACTTATCATCAGAGACTTATTTGCCAAATCTTACTTTCACATAGATCTCAAGTAATCTGTTTTTCCTTGTTTTGAGTGCTTTTTAAAAATTCCTAACTTAATTGGGTCTAAATTTGTTATTTTTACTCCATAAGAATGAATTTGGTATGTATAAATTTCTGCCTTCAGCCAAGACTGTAACAGTAGTTCACCTATTGGCCTTAGAAATTAGTCTGTATGGGTGCCAGTTTTTGGAAAAACTAGCTGCCAAGTGTGTTTTCTTCCAAGTGTTTATGATCTCTGATCTTATCACATAATCACTCCTAGGGGAGGGGTGATATGCCCTGGCACTTAGGAAGCCAACCTGTTGAAATGTGAATATACAGTTTATAGGTTTCAGTTTTGATTTCTCTCAAACATCATACTTTTCATAAACTCTTCAAAAAAAGAGGCTTTTTTTTTGGTCACCTGAAATTTAAAGTGTTTATACAGAAATCACATAGCTTAATTTGGTTAAAAATGAGCATACTGGTAAAGAATTCTTAAGTGAAA
This sequence comes from Muscardinus avellanarius, assembly GCF_963383645.1. NCBI lineage: Eukaryota > Metazoa > Chordata > Mammalia > Rodentia > Gliridae > Muscardinus > Muscardinus avellanarius. The sequence goes on along the minus strand of NC_137803.1, from coordinate 50,255,066 downwards.
TATTTTGAAAATGTATTAAATGGGAAAAAATGTTCTATGATGTGTTAGATTTGTAAGTGTCCGTATGTATGTCTGAAATCATGTAAATTAAGCGATTACATGGCTGGGTTTTTGCTGTTCTCCTCGGATCTTCTATGAGGTCTCCTAAAATTCCTTCCCCTTTAAGTCGGTAACATCCCTTGTCAGTTTGCTGTGAGCTAACAGGAATAACAATTCCTGGTCAAAAGGAAACAACAGCGTTCAATGGAAATGGCTTGCTTTTTCTCCCTTTCCTCCTATTTGCCAAACTGCCCACTCTGCTTTTTATGTAAAGCTGCAGATATCTTTCTATTAATCAGATTCTAATACATTCCAGATGAATAAACAACCCCAGCACTGTAGCACGCACCACTCTCCTTAAAACCAGGATTTATTAGAGTCACCGGTTCCAAGATACCTTAACTTAAAAAAATATGGTTTACCGTTCCTATTTTTACAGCAGGGGCCTAATAACTGCACTGTAGCTATGACTTTGTCCCTTTGCAATACAATATTCCAAGAGATTTCCAGCTCTACAACGTAACCTTATCCAAATTCTTTGAAACCCTAAGTAGTTTGCTCACTCGATCATCCATACGCAGAAATCAGGCAATCAATACAAATGCAATGTCAGTGATGGCGTTAAAGGACCATGTCCCAGAATCCTCTGCAGCACGCCACGGTTTGTGGAGAACCTCTATACATTCCACAGCGGCAGCCAAAACATAAAGCTCTAATTAAAAAGCACTGTTTGGTGAGCAGCTAAATATTTTGCTTTCTAACCTTCCCGTCTACACAAAATAATTTAAGGAAAATTATCTACACACATGGTATTGATTAAGCCAAGGCTGTGATTGCTCTGATTTCACACTGGTTATATTTCAATGGGAGTTTACCATGTAATTTAACCAATCAAAATATGTTCAAGTACTGATATTTAAAAATTAAATTCCATTGAATGATCATTATTTCATGCATTTTCTGGTACCATTTTGAAGCTAGAAGAAAGTAGGTTTTTCTCTATGTAATCAGAAGCAAACAGGACAAGGAAGTAATAATAAGGTGTAAAAGCACACATTATACCAATGTATGTGGCTAATAGCTTTTGTATAGCAACAGCACCCTTCTTACTGCTCCCAGTTTACTAATGTTCTTACTAATACTGGACTCCTAAGGGTGGTTCTATAAATAAGACATTTATATAGAAAACTAGGAAAATATGAAAGGTTATAATATTAACATACCAAACTCATTTTTAATTAAAGAAATAAAAAAGCCCAGTCTTTAGGGGTTTGGGGAAAATAAGGTAGTCAAATGAGACCAATTAACTTCATTAGCTTCTGCAAATACCTAGTTTTCTAACACATTCCTATTTTTCCATCTGCTCCGCAGTTAAATGTGTCTACAAATTAACATTTTATTTATGATTCAAGTTCTGATTCATAAAAATTATGCACATATTATACAAAGAACTAATACCTGACAGGAAAATACAGAGGGCTACACTGCAACTTATTTACCAACACTTTTATTTTCTTAAGCAAAACAATCTGGATCAGAAAGTACCATGCATTAGAAAAAACAGCTGCATGCTTTCCAGTCATTTCTGCCTTTAGGAGGAGAAATTTTCCCTGGATCTATTTGAAGTAGGCAAAATTACTTCTGTTTCTATATTCTCCTTTCTTTATTCTTATCTGATTGTAAATGGAAAGGTGTTTCTTATTAGGTATCTTATGAAAGTTCTCCCCACATTGGCCTAACATTCACATTAACTTCAAACCCCACAGTGTATCCAGGATATGCTGGAGATGCTTTATATCCAAGTCTCAAATGCTGTGCAAGGGCCCGCGTTTCCTACTGCCTTAGGCAGGAGAGCAGAGCTTTCAAAATATGTTGCAAGGATAAACAAAAACCAGCGTGGTTAAAGGGTGTGTGCTGATTCCGTTTTAAGTATTTATTAAAATCCAATCCATAAGGCAAACCAACTTTCTTAATGCAGTATTTACTACCACTCAACTGAGAACAACAGGCACTTTCATAAGTGGACTCAAGAGTTATTTAATTTCACTTTAACTTCTGTAAGTAACCTTATCCCTTGCTGACGTGCCATTTTATTATTTTATTATTTACAGGAGTACTCTTTCATAAATCAAATCCATGCACCTTTTATGATAACAGAAAAACACTTATAAAAAGAAGGAATTTTTTTTTCCTTTTGAACCCAGTAATTCCAAGGATCTGTGTTTCTAGAAATTTCTGTGTTATCCCCTGGCATAGGCCCTTTCTGACTGGGAACCAGGGTCCCTAACATCTAAAGTATAAATTAAAACTGTATTTGCATTTATTAGCCCAACCACATTCTTGGGACATCCTAGATCTTGAAAAGAAGCTCATCATATTCAGGAGAATTTAAGGGAAACAACTGGGGTTTAAAATTAGTAGTCCCATTATTTTGTGTTATATTAACTTTACATCTTTAGCAAAATTGACTATATTTTATCTGATCTACCCCCATAAATTAAGGGCTTTTAGGGAGGTGCATATATTTGAGGATTTACACAAAAATATGTGTTTCTATTTAAATTCTGTGTTTTATAAAGGTATTTGTTAAGCAAGCTTGATGGTGCACACCTGAAACCCCAATATATCAGAGGCGAGGACAGGAGGATCACAGGTTCAAGGCCACTATCTCAAAAAAATTAGTAATACCCTGTTTTGAAATAAAAATAAAAAGGGATTGGGGTAGAGCTCAAAGGTAGAATGCCCCTGGGTTCAATCCTTCATAGCAAAAAAAAAAAAAGTATTGCTAATATACAACAGGGCTATCAGAAGTCAAAGTTAAATGAGAGCCAACATTTTGATCATTTAGTTAATATAAAATGTAGCTAATAAGGAATGATCTGCATATAATTTTCTCAGATTCTCTGGAGAAATACAGATATAAATTGAAAATCAGTATTAAAGCACCGTATGACACAGTATTGCCTTGGACTACACTTTTAAAGGATTCAATAGCAGATGTATGGGCAACTACTTTCAAGCACATTACACTTCTCTTTGGATAATTTTTACACAGAATATGAACCCAACTGCTTGCCTAAACAAAAGTCACATCTTGATCAGCACTTGCTCTGGTGTGCTTGGAACTGGCTGCTCTTGAGTCACTGGTGGGGTGGACAGCGCCCTCATCAGTGCCCAGAAGAAAAACATGCCCACCCTGGGTTCTAGGAAGTCTTGGTTGACTTCTTTCTTCATGCCCATCAGGGAGCTGGTACTTGCGATAGTAAGCTATAAATACTTTTCTTTTTTTTTAACTCTTTGGTTACTTTGACCAGGTGAAGATCTTACTTGACATTAACATGGTAAGATGAGAGAGAGAGGTATAATGTTACTACTAGAATCAGCAACAGAAACCGTGTTCAGCATACTCTTATTCAACTCAAAGAAATTAAATTATTTGCCTAAAGTCCCATAGAGGTAATGAAAGCCTTTCACCTGGGGTTCTAGGCTCTCTGCTACACCAAAAGATACAGATTCTGGCCTGGCGTGGTGGCGCACGCTTGTAATCCCCGCGCTTGGGAGGCGGAGACAGGAGGATCGCACAGGTTCGAAGCCAGCCTTGCTGGCTTAAGAGACCCTGTTTTCAAAATAAATAAATAAATAAATAAATAAATAAATAAATAAATAAAAAGGTCTGGGAGTGTAGCCCGGAGGTAGAAGGGTTCCATCCCCAGTACCACCAAAAGATACAGATTCTGGTGGAAAAAAAACAAAAAACAAAAAACAAAACTGTGGGACTTGTGGCCTGTTTACATAACAAAATTAATGAGAAATTAAAATAAATTAAAAGTCATGCAATTATGGTATGTTCTTATTTTGTCTTAAAGACAGAAACACATATGCTATCTAAACTAACATTTTCATTTACCTGAATACAACCAAGCTAAATCAATCAGGTAAAAAAAAAAAAAAATGTTCTCTGGTAATAAAATAGAAACATATCCATCAGCTATTGCTTGGAATATCTGTCCATAATTTTGATTTTTAACCAAATTCTCACTTATCCATAGCTTAATATCTTTTAAAACCAATTAAGTGTCTTCTTGGCAGATGCTGGTTGACCTGCGGTTATAGTTGATTTACAAGGTCTTTCTCCCTGATCATTAACACTCAGATCAAGGTACCTTCTATAAACCAACCTGAATAAATATTAAGTTTCAAAGGATGCGGGTTCCTGTTTCCTATCTTCCCCTAAATCCCAAGTAGGATCTCTGAGATTGGAGCTCTCGTAGACATTTTAAAAAGAAGCACAACAAGAAATTGGGGGTGGGCCTGTTAGACATGGGGGCAGCCCAGTGTCAAAATAGACTTGTCTTCTCTGAATCTGAACTGACCCAGTGTTTCCTGCTGGAGTCTTTGTAGATTGTTTGATACCAGACCTTTGTCTTTGAATTTGTTCACCATCCTGCCTTTCATTTCAAATGTAGACCCTTGGGCTTATATCATGGCAGTGCCCCCCCAAGAAGGGTGTGAAAGAAATTAACTAGCACGATGGAAACCCCCCGTAAATGTTATGCAAATGTATTATGAGTAGGCCAGAAGTACAAATTTACTGCATTGTGAAAAGGCTATAAAATATCAATTTGTCATACCGTATGTGCAATTTTAATGTATTCCGAAGCATGGGTATTGTCTCTTTCTGTTAGTCAGACCATTCAAACTTTTATGTGCAAAGTAAATATAAATAATTGCCTTTTTAATGACATGCAGTCATGGCATAGGCTTTTTGTTTTGCTTTCCACCTCCAGTGTGGTCCAGGAACACATAATTTCTGCTTTTACTCACGTTATCTGATCATTACAGAGCACGTGAATCTTTTGTGATTACATTTTGCAACGCTTCACATTTTGTTTACTGTAACAGTTACTTTTACTATTCTGGAAATAATGTGAAAATCAGAAGTCAATGGGTTGTATTTCTTTCTATTTTATACACAGAAGAAAAAGGAAAGTCGAAAGTTTACCAGTTTTTCTTCAAATCTGTAGAAAACTGCAGCTGCCTATCACAAAATTCTTAATATAACCACATATAGGAATTTACACCTTGCTCTTGGTTTCTCACTTTGCAGATAGTTAGTAACTGAGTGTATTTCTATATATACACTTTTCCTGGAATTTAATTTCTGAATAAACAAAGTGAATGGTTTAATCTATACAAAGCACTCAGTTTCAATATTAGGAAACACTTGCTTCATTCATTCATTTACTCACTCAACAAACATTGTTGAGTCCATTATGTACAACTCTGTGACAGATGCGAGGAACATTCAAAGAGGAACAGGATTCACAGCCAGCCTCAGGTCTTAGCGAGGCTCTCCACAGCTTAATGAGACGGAGACCTTGTTTCAAAATAAATATCAAAAAAACACTGGGGGTGTAGCTCAGAGGTTCCATCCCTAGTACCATACATACACAAACAACAGGAAAAAAAAAAAACAGAATCTAAAAGAAATATGCAAATCTATATTCACTGTGACACTATTCACGATTGCCAAGAGGGGAAAGCAAACTAAATGTTTATTGATGGATGAATGGTAAATAATGGGCTAATAGTCAAGCTTAAAAAAGAAGAAAATTGTGTTAGGTGATATAACCCAGATGAACCCTGAAGACTTATGCTAAGTAAAATAAACCAGTTGGGAGGCTGAGACAGGAGGATCGCAGTTCGAGGACAGCCTCAGCTACTTAGCGAGGCCCTACGCAACTCAGTGAGATCCTGTTTCAAAATAAAGAATAAAAAAAAAAAAATAGGACTGGGGATGTAGCTTGGAGGTAGAATGCCCCTGGGTTCCATCCCTAGTACCACACATACACACAATAAAAAGCCAGTACAAAAAAATAAATATTTTTTAATTCCACTTATATGAGGTATGTAGAGTAGTCAAGTTACAGAGATAGGATGTAGAAAGGTAGCTTCTGCGGCCTAGGAGGAGGGAACTGGGAGTTAATAGGTACAGAGTTTCTGTTTTTCAAGATGAAAAGAGTTGTAGAGATTGATTACACAATAATGTCAATGTATTTGACATTACTAAACTGCACACTTAGGAAGGGTTAGTATTGGTGAAAATTTATGTTACGTACACTCTACGGCAATTAATTTTTTCAAGTTATCAGCAATTACTTTTTTTCAAGTTATCAGCTAAAAAACATATGCAACTATGATCTAAAGAAAAGCATATATGCCTTAAAAGAAGAGGAATGGCCAGGTGTGGTGGTACATGTCTATGATGCCTGTACTCAGAAGGCTAGGATGGGAGGATAGCAGGTTCAACACCAGCCTCAGCAACTTAGGCCCTCAGCAGCATGCTAACACCCTGTTTTAAAATATATAGATAAGCCAGAAATGGTGCCATATGCCTGTAATTCCAGTACTTGGGAGGCTGAGACAGAAGGATCACAAGTTCAAAGCCAGGATCAGCAACTTAGTTAGGCCCATGGCAACTTAGTGAGACCCATTTTTTTAAAATAAAAATAAAATAAGCCAGTCATGGTGGCACAGTGTGTAATCCCAGCATTCAGGAGGCTGAGACAGGAGGATTGCGGTTCACGGACAGCCTCAGCTACTTAGTGACACCCTCCACAACTCAGTGAGACCCTGTTCCAAAATAAAGAATAAAAATTAGGGCAGGGGTGTAGCTAGGAGGTAGAATGCCCCTGGATTCCATCCCTAGACCCGCAAAATAAATAAAATAAATAAAATAAGGCTGGGGCTACAATTCAGAGACAGAATGCCCCTGGGTTTAATCCACAGCCACAAAAATATTATTTAAATATTTATATATGATTACAAATATATAATATAAATATTATATATACTATTTGCATATTTAAATATTTATATATAATTATAAATATATAATTTACACACACACACACACACACACACACACACACACACATGTAATAGGGCTGGATATCTAGCTCAGAGGGTAGAATGCCCCTGAGTTCAATCCCTAGAACCAAAGAAAGGTCCGATTATGTCAAGTTGGGGTGTGCAGCTGTATTCAAGATTGATCATTTCAGATGGGCTTGTGACAGGTGGACTTTCTGACTCCTGACACCTACAATTTTAGGTGCTATACAGGAAAAGGACCCCAGGTAACAGCTAATGCTGCCAAGCTCTGACTATAGTCCTTTGAGGAGAGGGGACAATCCAAGAAAGAAAAAAAGGAACAGAGTTAGGAAGGAGAACAGTGTTGCATGGGTAGTACAAGTGGGCAAGGGGCTGAAGGCAGAGAACTGAGTGCAAGTGAGAAGGAGGAACAAAGTGTACAGAGTCACAGACAGAAAGATGCATGGTCCAGGAGTGCTGAACTTGCTGTTGGACTGTATCCATAAGAAGGCCCTGATGCTTCCTTAAAGACACCCAGATAAAGCTAAAAGAAAGGAATATTCTGGGTGATGTAAAAAGCACAAGGAAAGACACGGAGATGGAAAAAGCTAGTAGGACATGAGGCTAGAGAGGGAGGCCAGAGTCCGGCCCTGAGGTTGGGCAGGGGACTTTCAAGGTAATCACAATGGACTCATTGTCTCTGGAACATTTCTGTTTCCACCTTGAGGAAAACAGAATTGATAACCAAGTTAAGTAGTATTTAACTCCTTTTTAATATGCACTTATTATATGATTTAAAGATCTATTTCAGCAAAGGGCATTTAGTTGATATCCATTCAGCTCATTTTTCAATTACTCCTCCTGATGCACTTGCAAGTTTAATGTAAATATTAAGTTATGAGTCAGCTTTAGTAGTGAGACCTCTGGACAACCAGGAAAGGAAGCCCAGGCTCCAGCAACAAACCTGCTATCAACTTCCTCTGTGGTGTGAAATATATAAATTACTGTCACAACATTAGTTTCTTTATTTCTTTAAATGTTTTTATTGGGGCATTTAGTCACACATCTTAATAGGGTACAAGATGGTAGGGGCATACATGCACACATTCATCCTTTCGTTTCTGTAAGTTCAAGAAGAACTAGATGATTTTCTATAGTTTTCAAGACATGAAGTTCTAAAATTCTGTGACTATCTGAAAGTGAAAGTAAAGTGGAATTGCCTAGAAGGCAGAAATTCCTCCCAAAGGAATTTTCCTGCTCTTCTTTGCCTGCCAATAACTATATCAAGCAATCAGAGCCAATATAAAGGCATCTTAGAAAATATTCACATTCCTCCTTCCTAAAAAATTTTCCAACTTGTCAGAGTGGCTTGTAGACTATCAAATGCATATTGCAAAAATTCTTTATAACTCAACCAATCAGAATGGCTGAACTAATGTTTCTGAAGAGCCTTGGCTTTGGAGACACAGGAAGAAGTTCTTATCTTGCAATAATCTGTGCAGCTTTTCAACTTTTTCATTTCCCTTGAACTGAGTTTTCTTTTCAACATTTTGTATACATTCCCCAAGTATTAGATGCATAGATACACACAGTCCTTCATATGTAAAACCTAAAGTTAGGTTTATATGCCATTTTGTGCTTTTCACATGGTATTCCTCCATCTAATGTAGTCTATATATTAAACAAACACAATATGTGTGATGCTCTTTATAACAAGAGGTGCCCTCATAACTGATAAGAATAATACTACGAAAAGGTAAACAGTGTCTTCATGCTCATTACTTTCTTTGTTTTCTCAAAAAGTCACTTGCTTTGTTTCACATTGGGTAGCTGTTATTGATGATAAGGTTTGGACCAGACCACTGGAGAATTGCCTTTATTCCAGCCAGACAGCACTCTAAGAATATGCCCATAGTCTATTACAAAATGTACAGCTTGCCCAACATGAATCACGGTGATAGGATTAGGCCCAAAGGGAGCTATGACAACTCTCTACAAGTAACTGAAAGGTGCAAATGGCAGGGAGGGAAAAGAATTATTTAAAGAGGTCCGAGGTGTATGTGAAGAGGGATTAAATTAAGCAAAGGAAATTCAGGTTTTCTATCAAGGAAAAATTCCTAATGGCAATATAAGAAGTGCTTCCTAAGGGATGCACTGGAAGCTTCAAGACCGGAGGGGATTTTAGTTGTAACGCAAGCAACACTGGAAAATAAAGCCTAAGGAGGAATCCTATGCTGGCCGCAGAAAAATTTGGTGACTCATCAGGCTCCTATCTTCTTTTCTATATCCCTATTGATTCTTCTAAAGAAATTTAAAACCCACTGTTAGACTATCAAAATTGACACTAAAGAGTTGCAGTCTCCATATTTACAGATAATGAGCAACTAAGGATGAATTCCTGGTTAGTACAGCAGAGCAGATGAAAATGCTTTGCAAACATCAACTACTATTTAATTATAAGATGTTATAATAAAAGTAATAGCGGTCACTTATTGGGCATGTACATTATGCCAAGCAGGTGTCCTCCTCTAGGCTTTCTATATGTCTCATCACTTAATGTGTCACAAAAACCCCTGAGGTTTCACAGATGAGGACACTGAAGGACACAGTGAGTTGGCGGGAGGAGATCTGGCCCTGTGCAGTTCAACGTTCTGTACCCAAGCTCTCAATTTCCAAACCGCCACCAGCAGCAGGGCAGCTTGAACAGTAGAGACTGAAAAGAGAGAGCTGGAGTTTTCACACTTCCGCCTGGAGTGCAGGGATGCCTGAGAAGCAGGCCACTCCTCCCCAGGAGCAAGATCAAATTATGATCTTACTTGAAAACTGGTCCATTCTACTAGCTTCAGGTCTCAGCCAAGGTTGGATTTGTAATTTAGCCAAAAAGAAACTTTTGAAGCAGCCCTTTGATTCAATTCTCGTGACCCTTGTGAAATAAACCTTCTTAAGACTGAGTTATGGTATCAATTTGCTTCAATCCGACAAATACATACACTGTTACATACTCCAGGGGCTAATATCTAACTGGGGATCAGATTAGTTCGTCTCCAAAGTAGTTGGAGAGGGCATCATGGGCACAAACTTCCAGGAGCAGAGATAAGAACAGAGCTGGGGGGGGGGGCGGCAGACGGGGGCAGAGAAGAAAACAAAGACAGAAACAGGTGTGGATACCCTGGGGTCCAGTCAGACTTGAATTTTGAAAGAATTCATTCCTCACATACATTGTACAATACAAACATTTGCTGAGTACCTACTATGTGCCAGATACTGGGCATACAGCAACCGATGATCTTTCAGACTTCATCAAGCTTATGCATAGTCAAAGAGAGATGTTACCCAACAGGTGTTCAGAGAGAGTGCCACAGTGGACATGCTCGGAGTGGGGCTCAAGGAAGGCCTCCCAGAGAAAACAACACCTGAACAAGAGGGAGAAGAGACAAGAAGCAAGTGGGGGAACTGGGTGTAGTAGTGCACACTTGTAAACCCAGCATTCAGGAAGCTGAGATAGGAGGATGGCGGACTGTGGACAGCCTTAGCTACATAGCAAGGCCCTTCACAATTCAGTGAGACCCTGTTTCAAAAATTAAAAAAAACTAAAAAAAATAGGGCTGGGGTGTAGCTCGGAGGTAGCCCTGGGTTCCATCCCAGTACCGCAATAAAACAGAATGGTAAGGGCCAGTCTCTTCTGAGTCAGGCACATGGGCTCACATCCCAGCTCTTCCACTTATACACTATATGACTCTATGCTTCAGAGATATGATGGTAAAACAAAACAAATCCAACCCAAAATGAAATTGGCACCTACTTCTCCTATGGTTCTTTGAGAGGATAAAGGAAGCAGGTAGCACACCTGTTTAGTACATTTTAGGGGTGCAGTCAACATCAAAAAGAAGGGGCGGCATCAGCAAAGGAACAACTCCATAGGGTTAAGGACATGGATTGGAGGAAGAAAACCTTAAGCAAATTATTCAACCCTTTCTTCTAAACCTCTGTATCTTCACTTGAAAAACATGTTCCATCCTTACAGATTTTCCTTTAAAATTTCCATGAAAGAATACATATTCCTAGCACACAGTGAGTTCTTCATAAACTATAATTATTACAACTATTGCTGAGAGTTTATCATAAAACTTTGGCAAGTTTTGTAAAGAAATAAGTAGATTTTCTACTACTATTATCATTCACGTGTTATATGCACACTTATTGTACCTCAGAATAAATTTTATGTTATCTCTTCAATTCAAAATCCCCAGGAGAGTCACAGATACAAATGAAAACATTGAGGTACAAGGAAAGTAAAACTGCATGAAGAATCTGAGATGGAAAATACAAGTCATGAGGGTTCAACCAAAACATTCTGTTAATCTAGAAATAATATACAGTCCGCCTTCCATATCCTCAGCTCCCACATCTATGGATTCACTCACCATGAATTAAAAATATTCAGAAAATGATTTCATCTGCACTAAATGTGTACAGACCTTTTCTTATTATTACCTCCTAAACAATACAGCATGACAACCATTTATATAGCACTTACATTGTACTGGGTATTATAATTCACCTAGAGATTATTTAAATCACATGGGAGGATGTGCAAGGGTTATATGCAGATACTCTGCCGCTGTACATAAAGGATGGAGCTTCTGAATTGTGTTATGTGGGTGGGTCTAGACACCAATCCCCGTGGATACTGAGAGACAGCTATATATTTTTATTTTCAAATTAAGACATAATATCAACATATTAAAATATGGAAGCCTTTTATTTAGGATATTTTATGAAGCAAGATTCTTCTGCATTTGCTGCCAAGCTTCTGCTGTGTAACTGCAATGCCACAGTAGAGTTGTCAAAGCCTCGACGGGAAGGTTAGGGAAAAAACTGGATCTCTGGGAGATCATCAGTTTGGCCCAACATTAGTTGCATCAGAGTACCTCCGTTTGCTTGCAAAATGCAGACTTTTGAGCCATGTTACTAATTTTTAGAACTAATGAACTTAACCTGTTTGATTAGCAAATTCTGGGAGATGCGTTTTAAAGCTCATTGCTCAAACTCTACTGCTCATCTGTCTTCTTGTTCTTCAAGTCTTCCATACAATTGTGGTCAAAACAGGGATTTCCAGCCAGGCACAGAGACACACACCTATAACCTTGGAAGGCTAAGATAAGAGGATCGAAGGTTCGAGGTCAGCCCCAGCAACTTAGCAAGACAGATCTTGTTTCAAAACCAAAAAATAAAAAGGGGTAGGGTGTAGCTTGGAGGCAGAGTACCCTTGGAGTTCAATTCAGTACTCCCATAAAAAGAGAGGGATTCTCTGCTCCATTTTATTTTATGCTGTTTGCCACCCTTGTCACTGCACACTGAGCATAATGAAGGGGCCAAGGAGAAGGGTTTGTCTATTCAGTGGACAACTCCATCATCTCAGTTTCTCTAGCCAAAACATGCATTTTACTTCTATTTATTTATGAATAATTAGGGAGAAAAACAATAAGCCAAAAGAAGGAATCAATTCTCCTCCTCTATCTCAATCTATTCCTTCTTCCCTTTCTTTTACCCCCTCTCTTTCTCTCCCTCTCTCTCTCTCCCCCTCTGTACTTTTTTTTTTTTAATTTTTAAAAACCACTCAATAAGATCTTGAGGCGATGCGGTCTAGCCTCTGATTGGGTGGCCTGCCCTGACCAAGTGGAGCTCCATAAGCTTGTCTCGATGGAATGTGCTTCAAGGATCTCTGTCCTGCTGAAAGTGTTATACATGTGAGCAGTACCAGAGTTGCTGACTAGAACCATGACTTATTGCCACCCTGCCACGCTGAGCACGCCAGCAGTCTACCTCACCAGCATTCATGAAAAGAAGCCAGGCATTGTCAAACAAACAGACCAGCAGACCAAACATCCTAAAACTCTTGCGTTTTACTAGGGTTACAAACCCTTAGTTAAGTAAACCAACAATTAAGAGACAGCAGCACAATGGACCGATGCTTCTGCCTTATAAAGAACCGAGGGTAGAGGAAGTCCCTGCGCAGGACATGTGAACAACCCCCTCTGCCCACTCAATTTTTCTCTATTCTACCCCAGCCCAAGGGCTCCCTTGCCCCTGCCAAAAGACCTGAAAAATATGTGGGAATATATATATATATATATATATATATATATATATATATATATAAGAATTTGGAAACAGAATGGCATTTTTTCTTAAACACAGCAACAGTTTAAGGAAGATAGCTTTCCCAGGGCTTGTATCTTCATGTAGTATGACACTCCTCTACAGCCCTCCTGCACCCCAACATGTCTTCCCTGGGAATACCAGAATGCTGTTTTCTACTTGGTTGCACTATTCAAAGACTACCAATCACCTTATTTAAATAGAGACCTTTTCTTTTGAAAAATACAAAAATGCCTGGCAAGGTTAAGACTAGGTTGGTCTTTGACGTCTTGGCATGCAGTTACCCTAAGGAGCAGTTCATCTTGTGATTCTATAAACGTTCACGGAACATCTACTATGTTCAAAAACAAACGTAATCTCTGCCCTCACAGAGCTCATGAGCAAGAGAAGCAGTAAGTTATCACCATAACACAGTGAATAAGTTTAAATACGCTTGCATGGGCTAAGTTTGACCTGAGCACCTGATTAAAGAGACCTCTGAGAGAATTAGGAGAACCCAAGGGTGGAGGAGGCGAATGAAGTGGAGCCCAAAAGGAGCTTTTTCTATTTTAAACTTTCTCTGAATATAAATACCTTTGGTGGGCAATTGTAAAGCGGGGAGACCAGGCAGGAGTGGTGTCTAGAAGTGGTAATAAAACCTCTCCTCTTCTGTTTTGTAATTATTGGCCTGGACAGTTTTTCAATCAACCTCTAGTTAGGCACTGTGTTAGATAAAAGAATATCTTATCACAAATTTCAAACCTTTTAATCAAAACTAAGGTAAGAATGAGTCTCATTTAGCCCCAGGACAAAAACATATTAATGCACACAGAATGGAAGTAATTGAGTATTTAAGCTTCGTTCCCAGTGCCTGGCATATGAGAGTCAATAATTTCATCCTCCTAACCAGTGATTCTCACCATGACAAAGGCACATTAACAGTTATTCAGATTGATAAAAAAAAGTTGAGGTCAATAATTTTTATAACTCATCTGTAAAGCACACTAACTATTTGACTCTTCTTTAGAATATAAAACTCAGGACTGGGATTCCATAACTATTAAAAATTCAGTAATGCTAGTTTTTTCATGTAATAAAGTGTTTTTATAACTGAAAGTGTCACTTTTTCAGGATACTATAAAAAAGCCTTGTCACTCTCTTATTGATGACATATTAAACTCTAATTCCTAGGTCCAACAATCTTTCACTTTCTGAACTCTTTGGCCTTAGCTACTTCTAATAGAAGGCTATCATCTCCTCATTTGTAGAACTACATGGGTTGAGAAATTTAGATATTTATCATTGTTATTTTTACTCTGCCATTTTGCACCAACATTTTGAATGTGAAAATATCAAATACAAGCATTTTAGACAGAATTTTGTCAATACTGATAAATGTCTATCATTAAAGAGTTTCTAGGGTATAACCAACTAAGTTTATTAAATTCCTTTTTCAGTTTCACATTGTAGAAAACTAGTGTGGTTAACTGGTCTTTTTTCCCCATCTTTATTTCACTGAAATTATTTTCACATGGATCAACTCATTTTTATTAAAAATATATAATGACAATTTGATTCATTTATTAAATTTTATATCAACAAAGTTCAATTTTCATGGTTCAAATTTGAAAGAATTAGATTTTTTCCAAGATTATCTCATTCTGTGAATTTGAATAAAAATCAAATTTTATGGGGTACAATTTACATCATTATCATGCTTATTTTTATGCTCATTATTTCTTCCAGTAATTTTTGTTATTAATTCAGCAAAATCCTGGACATTTTGTTAGCTAAATCAATGAAGTATCATCAACTGTTTTATGAGAGAAACAGTTAGGAAAATAAGGAAGAAACAAAAGAAGCCAAGGAGAAATGAAAGAGAAATATGGACATGATGACAGAAAAAGAATACAAAGTAAGAAAAACAATATGTCGGGGGAAAAAAAATCTGTGGGCCAAATTTATTCCTAGGAAGTTATAACACAGACCAAATGTCAACAAGGGTCCAAATAAACAGCTTCATTAAACAGCAAAGTCTTATTATTAAGTTTAATACGTTGTCTTCTACTATTACTATTTTTTAAAAACAGTAAACATAAACCCAATAATTTTTAGGTAATTTCAAAACACTTTCCCCAGTTTCCCCATAAGCTTGTACATCCCCCCCCCTCTCTCTCGCACAAATACATATAGCTACTTAACTCATGATGTTACTTAACTATAGTTCAGAATACTTATTTTGGTATTCCCCCTTGGGAACAACAAATGTGGGAAGAAAAAGAATGACCTAAGAACAACTCTATCATTCCCTCTCCCTTTCTTGGATGCAGAGCTGGCTCTTGGTGGGTTTTCGGAATACATGACAGTGTAAACTCACCTAGCTTCTCTCCCCTCGTGACATCAAATGCTCATCTTGCCCTAAGACACCACTCAGACACCTGAGAACTTCTATATACCCAGCCTCCTCGTCCATCCCGAGGAGTTCTACATACCTGTCCTCCCTCCCACCCTGAGCATATCTACATATGTGTCCTCCTCACCCATCAGCTCTTTTCATTCAAATGTGCAGTCCCATCAGTGTGCGTACCCTCTAGCACTGAGAAGAAATCAATCTGGTTGAGTCAGTTTTCACTGACTTGTGAATGATTTAAAACAGTTCAGCTTTCTCAAAAGCACTTTAAGAATACCAGGAAGCCAGGCATGGTATCACATGCTTATGATCCCAATACTTGGGAGACCAAGGCAGGAGAATCACAGGTTCGAGGCCAGCCTCAGCATCTTAGGCCCTCTGCAAATTAATATGACCCTGTTTCAAAATTAAAAATATAATAGCATTGGGGATGTAGCTCAGAGGTAGAATGCCTTTGGGTTCAGTTACTAGTACCACAAAAAATGCCATGGATCTTAATAAAGTTTAAATCTCCATAGCATTTTTTTAAAAATGAAGGCATCAGAAAAGAAGATAGGAGCCACAGTATAAGCAGGTTGGACCCACTGTGTATCTATCTCCCCTTCCTCCAGTTCTATACACTCAGATATATGAGAAAATCGAACTTTTAACTTCTTTATAATAGTGAATATTAGTAGCAGTAACTGTGGTGCTTCTGTGATTTGTCCTTTGGTTTAAAAGGCAATGTGGCAGCCGGGCATGGTGGCGCATGCTTGTAATCCCCACACTTGGGAGGCTGAAACAGGAGGATTGTGCAGGTTCGAAGCCAGCCTCAACTGGCTTAAGAGACCCTGTTTCCAAATAAAATATAAAAATAGGTCTGGGAGTGTAGCCCGAGGTAGAAGGCCTCTGGTTTCCATTCCCATTACCACCAAAAAAAAAAAAAAAAAAAAAACATAAAAGGCAATGTGGCTATTTGAGAAGTAGCTGATGCAGGACTCACGGGCATGAAGTCTAGAGGTAGGTTGCTTGTGTTTGAACCCCAGCTTCACTGGTCACTATTTATGTAACCTTAGACAAGTTACCTGGCCTCTATGTTCCATAGCTTCCCTATCTATAAAGTAGAATAAAAATACAATAATATTTAAATTGAATTGCTAGAAGGTTCTGTAGAGTACTTAGGATATAGAGCATAGAGAGAACTACATAAATATTTACTAACAGAACTTAGTACATACGGATTATTTTCTATGTCACAACAACTTCAAATTAGCCAGGGCTGCTCTTTTACTCAGTAGTTTCAATCACAATGATACATCTTGTATGGGCCTTATCATGAGAAATCTGCCACTGGCACACCTGTAATCTCAGTACTTGTAAA
Organism: Muscardinus avellanarius; assembly: GCF_963383645.1. Classification (NCBI taxonomy): domain Eukaryota; kingdom Metazoa; phylum Chordata; class Mammalia; order Rodentia; family Gliridae; genus Muscardinus; species Muscardinus avellanarius. Next base: position 50,238,246 of record NC_137803.1, on the reverse strand, counting down.
AATGAGACAGGAGGATCACAGGTTTAAGGACAGACTCAGCAAACTAGTGAGACCCTTAGCAACTTGGTGAGACTCTGTTTCAAAATAAAAAGTAAAAAGTGTTGGGTGTGTAAGCTGGAAATAGAATGCCCCTGGGTTCAATCCATAATACCAAAAAAAGAGAAATCTGCCATCTGTCCATAATGTCTAATTTGGGGTTAGGTCAAATATAGTTCCCTATTATTAATAATGCAACCAATAATAAATATTAGTTAGAGAAACAGAATTCCAAAGCAGAAAGGTTTCTGATAGTTCAAAGGTGTCATTCCAGAGACATAGAAGAGTCAGGCTAGAAAGTCAAAGCAGTTCATGGAATCTCAGAGTACCGGTGGAAAGCAGGCTCATGGGACCGACACCCCTAACCACCTGTCTCTTTTCATTTCCAAAGAGAAGACCTTCTTTCATGATACAGATACATTGATTCTTTGGTTTCCTGAATCTCTGATAGGAGTTACTGATCTTACACTAGGGAGATTCCTTTGCTGTTAAGGAATTTGTTTATGTAAGGAATACTAAGAGAACGACGGCCATGCAGCTAGTTTAGCCTGGCTTGAGAGGGACTGGGGACACTCCTTGTGTAGATGCTGTGTGATCAGAAGGCGGTCTTGTTACTGCTGGGGTCTGATGCCTACACACTACAGAAGTCAGTTGAACCTCAGGTAAGATATTATTGGGCTGCCATCTAACTCATAAATGGAGACTATTAACATATTGCTGAAAACAATTAAACACATGGTATTATTATATTATTATCATTATCATTATCATTATTATTATTACTATTACTATTTTAGTACTAGGGATTGAACCCAGGGGCCTTCTATATCTGAGCTATACCTGCAGCACTTTTTATTTTTTTATTATGAAATAGGATCTTACCAAGATGCTGGAGACCTTGCTAAGTTGCTGAGGCTGGCCTTGAATCTGTGATCCTTCTGTCTCACCCTTTCAAGTACTAGGATTACAAGCATGTACCACCACTCCTGGCCAAATGGTATCTATTAATGGTTAAGAGCATATGAATGAAACTTCATTAATGTTTTAAAATATTATATCATGTATAAAAATGGAGAACCTACTAACAACAAAATCAGAAGAGGGACAGTCTCATTGGAAGAAAAGTGTAACGAAGTTCAACCTAGCCACATGTACTTATATTTATGATATAGCTGTGAGCAGGTACTTTGAAATAATGAAGAAATACTTGCATATCACCAGACACTCAATGTAAAATTCTTGGGGCATTCTTCAGGCTTGTTTTCAAAGTGAAATAAGATGCTGTGTCTAGTGGATGGGAGAGTTGTCATCTGAATATATTTACAGCATCTTAAAGTCTGTTGTGGGACTTAACGGCTCATCCCCTGGATTTGTCCTCATTGTTGTATATTTAACTTTATGTCTGTCAGGCACGGCAAGTACCTCAATATCCTACTGTTCAACCAAGTAACACACACACACACACACACACACACACACACACACACACACACAGCTCCAACCCCAAAGGGGAAAAAAAATTGGAAATGAAGAAGAAAGAGAAAAACTTAACAAACCTTATCTGGGCTTTCATTCAAAACAAATTCCTTATCCAACCTATAAAATATTGCCAAAAAAAGTTGCTATGGTGCAAACACTCAGTCATCAAGGAACTGAAAAATTTATGGTGGATTTCCTGCCGATTTGTGGGGCTACTGGAACCTGCTGTGATAAAACTTGCAAGAATATGACAGGCATTTGAATAAACCTTTCTATCACGGAACTGAGGTTTTTCACAGAGGAGGAACTTTACAATTTCTTCCAACAGTTTGTGGAGCAAAAAGAAAATAAAAAAGTGAAGCCAAAGACATCCCAGAAAGTGAAACAAATAAGCACTTTTTTTTTTTACTATGTTTCAAAGGTATAGTTGTATGCATAGTTTAGATGGAGAAACCTGTGCCCAAAGCCCATAGGATTTCTGCACGTCAATTCATGGGACACCCAGGTGTTTTTCTCAACAGCAATCACCTTCTAAGTAACACACCTACCCATATCCTCTTAACACTGCAAGATGATTAATCAGAAGCAACACAAGTGACTTTCAACATATGCAGTTTGATTGTCAGCGCTACCATGCACTGATACATGATGGCAAATGACTGTATTCTCAGACATGCTCTTTCTCCACCTGGCCCCATCAGCCTAAGTTCAGTGCTCTGCACTGGGGCCAATGGGCTTTCCTGCCAAACAAATGTAAGGAAAGGAAGGGGAAACCGGTCACAGGGCTAGACTGACCAGTGCTGCCTGTGCCACGGAGACAGGAAGCCTGGGTCTCCAGGGGTGACCCTTTTTGCAGCTGTGCCCTTCCCCTTGACACATGAGCACCGGCGCAGGCAGTGATCCATGAAGGCAGGGAGAGGGAGTGAGAGAAGGTGATGAGTTGACAGCATCTGCTAAAAGACGGCCAGGGAAGCCGCTGTGGACGGCGGCGACGCACAGAGTTTGGCAACTGGCCACCGGCACCATGTGCAAAAGGAGCTTGCTTTTAAGGGCATAAATTTCAAAGGAGAAATTTAAAAAGCAGCAGTGGAAGAGTAGAGGATGTTCCCTCCTCTTCATCTCACTGTCTAGGCACACTTGAAGGCTGTGGGCACAGCACGAACACCGACCGGAACATCAGAGGAGTAACAGGACGCCCTCCTGCACAGCACTGGAGACCTGGTCATGGCTCTCCTCTCCCCCATTCCTGCCCCCTACTCACACCCCAGACAGAGACTGCTACCTTCCTGTTCACCCTGCAGATAGAAGAATATTAATTCAAGGCATATCAAAACACATTTTATAGTGTATAAATATAATACCCATTGGACTCCTAAGAGATGTACTAAATTAATCCCACTTGTGAAGGCCTTAATATTAGCTCTTTCCTCTTGGGAAGAATTTAAAATCCCACAAAAGCTCTTGATTTATTTCTTTCCCATACAACAGCAACAAACATGCACATAATTTTCGGGCAATGTGAAATATCACTCTAATGCTGAATACATGAAAAGAGAAGAAGAGAGAGAAACACTCATACTCACAATGGATATTTGAACAGCGAAGGAGGTACTGAAGGGTCCCATTTCCCTCAACAGATGAATATAACACATTAACACTGCCTGCCCAGTTCAAGGAAGAGAGGGGAGCTCACTGGACAGGAATGTGTTGAACCCACATCCTGCCCCCAATACTGCCCCCATCGGCCTACTCAATGTGGACTTAACACTTCCTTTTATTTTTTACTTACTTATTTATTCATTTATTTATTTTTGCGGTACTGGGGATGGAACCCAGAGGCATTCAACCACTGTAAAGTAGGCATTCTTTATTTTGAAACAAGGTCTCCCTGAGTTGTGGAGGGCCTCACTTAGTAGCTGAGGCTGTCCGCAAACCGCAATCCTCCGGTCTCAGCCTCCCGAATGCTGGGATTGCAAGTGTGCGCCACCACGTCTGGCTCAACACTTCCTTTTATATCTGTGTAAAATGTTATGAAGTCCTATTAGCTCAGATACAATTAGTTTACCTCAATTTCACAAACAGCAAAACACAATGAGTGACCATTGATCCTAAACTGAAAATTAAATGAGATTGAATATTTTCATTAATAAATCAATCTTTTGCCTCAGAAGATCTTGAAAATAAAAGGAGTGAATCATTATACATTTATTCTGAGTAAAGGCCAGATACTGAAATCTTTCCATCTTTGCTTATTCATTCCGCCACTGGATCTTTAATAGGATGCTCTTTTCCTTCCTCCTCACCACTGATCCAGCTAATTTTCATCTGTAGGAAGCAAGAGAAAGGTTGACTTGGGAAAAAACAAAAACAAAAATACTGAAATCTAAACTGGACTTCTAAATTAGCCATTAGGAATGGGTCAAATCCAAGAGGAACTCAGAACCCCCGCTATCAAGTGAAGTGTGCACAAATCTTTTACTCAAAAGACCTGAATGTCAACAGGCCCAGTGGAAAAATGGGCACGTGTTTTCAAATCATCGATCTTTCTTTTTTGTGGAGAACATAAGTAAAACAGAGTGAGCATTTCACCAGATTATTTAGTTTGGGTTCAGAATCAAAATAAGCTAGTATCTACATTCTAATTCTTATAAGTAAAAAAGCACTCTACAAAATAAAAATGTTATTAACACCACAATTACCTTGAATTAATAATTATCTGTGATAATACAAAAGGATAAGAAGTCAAAGATGATGCGGCCCTCAGAAACAGGAGGAAAGAAGTAAGGAAGAGAATTAACATGACTTAACTTTCAAAATATTTTTCAAGGATGCCACAATCTTCCATTAAAATTAATGTACTGGTAGATTTGCCTACACCCACAATCCAGCTAAAATACAAGATCCATCATATCCGAATCCTGTGACAACGGTTAAGTCTTCTCCAGTCTGTGTGCAAATTATCAAATAAGGAAAATGTACTTCCTTACCTCCATCATTTGGAAAATGACACCTTTTAAGTCAATAATGCAATACTTAGAGAAAATGGTGCCACAGAAAAATATGACAGCAGAGGCAATGCAAATGAGTGTGAAAAGGGAGAATCGCTATTCACGTACCCAAAATGGTTCCGCCACTCCCTGCACTCGGCTTCTGAATAGCACTTAAAATCTCAGTCCTCCACAGAGAGCCTAAATTCTTGCCATTTGTGATTTTCAGTGTTACTTACCCATCACCAAATGCCTTAGCAAATAACAAAGAGAAAGAGAGGAGTATGTCTAACAAAGGGGAGATTCAAGTAGAGAGAAACCCCCTGCTCCCCATCCATTTTTCAGAAGTTTGTTCTCTTAAGGATTTGAGGAGATTTGTGCTACTAAGTACTGCTAATGCTAATGTAGGGAGTTATTCCCTGACAGCACCACTGCCCAAGACGAGGACAGCCCCGCTGTCTGTGGACTGACCTGAAGAACCCAGCTCACGTGACCACACTGAAGAGTGTCCTGCAATTTCATCCCTTAATTGAGATCCTAGCATATGGCAAGAATCCAAGGCCCTCGCCTGGGTTGTTTATCCTTCAGTACTTTCAAGTCACTCGTTGGCAAGAAAAGAAACTGCACTGTGATTTAAAGTGAAAGTGGTCAGCTTCCTGCTTCTCATCTTCCTCCTCTTATTCTTGCTTTTTAAGCCTATTTCTCTCTTTCTCCACTTCTAACAAACAATAAATGACTAAAAGCACAGATCCTCTCCAGTCTTGCCCACCACTGTGAATAGTTATTATAATGCAATGTCATAAAATAGGTCATATTTTACAGTAGGTTGGCTTCAGTTACTTTATAACTCAGTTACTTTATTAACTTTTGGTCATGTTTCTCTTTTTCCAAACTTTTAGTCTCTAAAACTCTCAAGGAAAAATGACTCTAATTGTGGGGTAATTGGTGACGAGCGAGAGAGAGGAAGAGAGAGAGAGAGATAGAGACAGAGATAGAGATAGAGAGAGAGAGAGAGAGAGAGAGAGAAAGAGAGAAAGGAACTTAATTTTCATTCTGAAATCAGAAGAAATATACCAGCTGCTACTGTTACCATAACCTGTCACACCACCCACAACTTCTACAATCAAAATAGCCCTGAAAAGACAAAGAGAAGTAGTGAGGAAGGGAGTGAGGAACAGAAGAGAGTAGCATTCTTATTTTAGTTTATAAAATAAGTACCAACTTTATACAGGCGGACTGCATCAGTCAAAGTTATTATGTGGTTAGTTTGGACACACAGATAACCTGTAGACAAAGACGATAGTAGTCTATACAATAATGATCAAATGCATTTCAATATACATCAGTGTAACTACAGCCTTTGGCCCAAGACCAACAGTGCAGCGGTTTTTGTGTAAAAAAGCACTGTCAAGTATCTATTTTTGACCAAGCTCTGTATGAATGATTTAGAATTCATTCAAAAACAAACGTGCTTTGCTTCTTTTTAACTTTATAGGCAATGAAAAACTCCACAATGGATGGGCAGCAGAATTTCCTCTCTGATAAACAGCTGGCGGCGGGGGGGGGGGGGGGCTGTTAGGTGGAATGATGGACAACACATCCTTCTATAACAAACATAGATTTTAAACAAAAACAAGGCTACCTATGGTTGTGATGCGGGGTTCAAGCACAGCATTTCTGACTGACATGTCTGTGAATGCCATGATGTGGAATGTAAATAGAAAATGTTTCAAACCCAAGTGTTTTAACTTCACATTATGGAAAATAATAAATACTGAATAATGTAAAACAAGGTATTTCTATCTTGGGGTTCTAATGACTAACCACTTGAGTTCTGCTTTTGTGGTTTATAATGTCACCAGATCCCTCCGTGGAATTCTATATAGAATAAATGATGGGCAATGTTGAATTACAAGGCTATCAGGCTCTGATACATGAAGTAAGTACCTAATATAGCCTTATAAATTATAGGCTTTTATGGTCTAGCATTTTACAGCATAATGTCACAAACTGCAGTCATACACTATATTGATAAAGGATACGATATCACATTAAGTTTCAAAAAAAATGTTCCTGGTACTATATTAGAGCCAAGTTCATTCACAGTATCACAGGCTCGGAGCTGGAGGATGTCACATTCGGTGGTCTCCAGCAGCCAGCCCAATGCTGGTACCCCTCATACACAGCCCTGACCAAAGGTTCACTCTCAGCCTTGAAAATAAAAGGGGGAATATCAAAGATATGACTCAAACGTGTACACATAATAACAACTTCCACCATTAAGTAGCAAATGAAAAGGTTAAATGCCAGAATGTAGTACATCCACAATGCTATTTAACATTGCTTTTAAAAAGAAAACAAAAGCCGGGCGTGGTGGCTCACGCTTGTAATGCCAGCGCTTGGGAGGCTGAGACAGGAGGATCGCGCAGGTTCGAAGCCAGCCTCAGCTACTTAGTGAGGCTCTCAGCAACTTAGTGAGACTGTTTCCAAATAAAGTATAAAAAATAGGTCTGGGAGTATAGCCCAGAGGTAAAAAAAAAAAAAAAGCCCCTGGGTTTCACCCCCAGTACCACAAAAAAACAAAACAAAACAAAACAAAACAAAGGTTATAAGGATATCAGAAAGGGAGCAAGCATTCTTTCTAATATCTCTGTATTGCCTCCTTCTGTCTGCTTCAGAAACAGTAATCACTGCCTGGTGAACTGTCGCCTTAAGCACAGACACACAGAAGTCAGGTCCGGCATGAGCTAAGATGCCAGTGGACTCTGAGGGGCTCCAAGCTTCTTTCAAAGTGAGAAGGAAAGAAGGAAACAGTGAATCCCACGCCAGGACCTGTGAGGGATTCTGCAGCCAAAGGACATGTGAACACTGGTACAAGCTTTGCTCATGTCTGGCCAATGCTCTTCTCTGTATAATAACAATTAACAACAAAAGTAAATTGTATTGTCCCATTGAGAAGAATGGAGTTCTCCAAGCCTCCCAGGGATATATTAGTTCCAAATTCAATAACTTCAAGGAGTGATCAGGGATAAGATACATTCATATAAACCAAGATCTGATTGCATCAATATAAGGGCTGCTACGTCCAGTTTCTCTCTCCTTTCCTCTTCTTTTTTTCCATATCCACACTATAAATTCTACATATATTCATTATAAGTAAATTCTTCATTACACCTGTCTTGCCCTCATTTTCTATTTCCTGGCTGTGAAATTTCTTTTTATATCCTATCAGCAAACAATGAACTTAGTGGTAAATAGTCAAGAGATAAATAAATTAGTGTTCCACAACCACTTAATTTCCTACGCTCCCTTCAGCACAAATCTGTTTGCTACTTTACCAAAACGTTTTCATAGGAAACTAAGAATAGAGAATAATGAGAAAAACAAGAGCATTCTAAAACACACAAGAGAAAATTACTGTTTTTGTAAACCTACTTTGATTTCGTTATTGTCATTCAACACAAATACTAAGACTGTTGAGAGAATGTTCTCCTCATTTTTACATAAAAAGAGGCAAGTTGGAGGTTGTACTTTCTATCTCAAAGTAAAACTTCGACCCAGGACTGGGGATATAACTCAGTGGTAAAACGCTCCGTACCTAGCATGCCCCAAGCCCTGGGTTCTATCCCAGAACTGCAAAATAAAATAGACAAACTTTGCCCCAAATTATCTTGGCTGATTCAAAGCATGAAATACAGAGTTTTTTACCTAGGATGCATCTCATGGAAATACAAGCCGTGGAAACCCATAAGAGCTTATTAATGGCCTTCTCTACGGTGACATTAATGGCCAGCATGTATTGAACACTCAGGTATCTTGGGAAGTAAACCTGTGGGTAACATGCATAATCTCTACTAGTTCTTGAGTGGGGACGTGGCTAGCACAGAGGGGTGAATAACTCTCCAATCCACCCACTACTAAAAGCTGCAGCTAGAAATTGTGCTCAAACAATCTTGACTTCCGCAGACTCTATGACATGCTGTCTTAACAAAGATGATGTGGGACACACTTTGGGACTGCCTGGTGCAGTTGTGAGTATCTTATCAGGCAGGTGGCTGTAATAAAACATGTGGTCAAAAATAACAGAAGGAATCACAGACGGTACTTAATCAGCATTTATGAGAATCCTGCTGGCCTAAAACTAGCAGAAAAAAAAAATCCTTTCACATCTTGAGCAGAGGTTTCTTACCCTTTGTTTTAAGTTGGATTCTCTTTTTAAGATTCTTAAAAATAGCCTTTGCACCCTTCCTGAGAGAATAAGTAATTCTTATTTTTTTAGAAAGTTCCTCTCGGTGTGGGACTATCAACAATCCAAAGATTTCTGGGGGGGGGGATCCTCCTCATCCCCATTTCCTCAACCTTAGAGTTTCAAGGTAAAATGAGAACAAAGAGCACCTTTGAATATTTTTATTAGCATTTCTTCCTGCTAGAACTTCCAAAGACCCCCACCCCCCCATGGCACTATCACTGTCTCTGGAGCCAGACAGGGATGCAGATCTGGAAAGAAGATGGGTCCCTGAGAAGGATAAGGGGAGGGTACAGAGGCCTGGCGGGGCCAGAGGGAGCAGGTCAGAGAGATGAGCAGAGCATAGGAAGGCCAGGCTGCAGGACCAGCACACCAGCCCCC